>NC_081412.1:623561761-623861761 GCF_030272615.1 Cryptomeria japonica
CAGGCTCTCTTAGCCTTCCATGGTCTTTATATATATATATATATATATATATATATATATATATATATATATATATATATATATATATAGATATATATATATATATATATATATATATTCTTTTATTTTTATTTATATATATATTTACATATACATTTATATATTAGGAGAATATTCAGACACTCATTTATATAACCATATTCATATATAATTTCCTATTTTCCTACCTATTCTCTTAGTTCTAAGTTAAATCAAACTCAGATGCATATGCCAATATTCCTCTTCCTTCCCAGTAATCTCCAACATTATATTATTAGATTGAGGGACGACTTGATAAATTTTTATCTCACTTCAAGCTTCCCATGACACTCAATTAGGGCCTAGAAGGCTCTCAAATAAAATTCTTTAAGATGGTAGCTCCCCGCGATCTCTTTGTAGGATTATTTATGGAATTTGCCTCGTTAATGTTTATTGAGTTTATGATCTTCAATGGGTAATCACTCCTCACATTATGTTTCTGGAGATTTTTTGAGACTAATATTTTGAGCTGTGTATCCTAACAGGGTACCATCTAGGCAGGTATGATAAATTGTATAAGCTGAACTGTTCGGTTTTCCTTTTCCTAATATTCTGGTGAGATTTTTTTTCAAGATTTTGTGCAGCATAGGGAACAAAGCATGCTTAACCTTGTGTTTTAGGAACAACGAGAATTGTTGCCCACAAGTAGCACGATCACCCCAAGAGATGGGCAATCTGCTACTCAACTTTACAAAGAGGATTTCTACATACAATCTTCAATTTTGGAGAAGATCCCTTTGTGATCTTGTTTATCCATTTTGTAACTCATTCTTAATTTTTTCTGATCCTTGAGGGATCTGGGCTAGACCAGAGATTTTCTTCCCTCCATTCTTTCCTACCGATGCCCACACTGAATGGAGGTGTAGATGTAAATCTAACCATTTTTTAATTTAATAAAATACTTTAGCCTCGACCTTTTATCGATCAACAAAAAATAATAATAATAATTATCTAATCAACCCTCCCAATTATCATCTAAGAATTAACTAAATAAATTCACATTTATTTAATAAAGTTCAACTTTAACATCCATATCTTTCCAAAATCAAATAAACAAGCTATTTATCTAACTCTCCTAAAATATTCCTTAAATAATTAGTTGATTATAACTTTAATTAGTTGACTAATTAATCTCTTGCACATTCCCTTAAAGCATTATTAAGTTATGATTAAACAAGAAAATATCATGGATGTACATGACCCATGTTTCCCACTCCTCCAAAAATTGCTCTCATTAAATCCCATCAATCCCTTTCTATAACAAAATTCTAACCCTTCAATTTTTTGTAAAAGGTATTTTTTTACTTTCAAAAGGTACTTTTTAAATCCTTGCCTTATATCTCTTTTCAAGAAGAAATTGACCATCAAAGTCTCTTTGATTTTGACTCTCCTCAAGTGCACCAATCACAAGGTAACACTTAAATACTCCTCCTTTTTCCAATCCTCTCAATAATTCTCAACCATTGATCTCTTGGATCAATCTTAATCCTTGAACAATTATCCATCCAACCAATGATTAGACCATCTTGGAAGCCATTTTCATAAGAATTATGAGTGATAATGAATGTTATAAATTTGAACAACCACATATCAAGCATCTAAATTTGAACACAACTAAACACATCTTTTGTTTGCGACAAGGAGTTTTCGGTAAGAGAGCATTTATTTCATTTATGATTTTGTTCAATTTCTTAGCTTAAATAGGATCTATATGCATAGCTTTAGTCCTTATTATCACCCTCTACATTCTTCTTGTTCACATATTCCATCATAAACTAAAAATTATTATTTATAAGTTTAATTATTAAAGTGTAAAACTATTTACTATTTTATTTATTGAAGTATATAATTATTTAATTAAGAATATTCACTATAATTAAATGAAAATAAATATTTACATAAGTATTAGAAATTTTATTATTATTTTTTTAATTTTATATTTATGTTTATTATTAAGGTTTAGTATTGTGGCCAATATGTTGCATTTGATTTGTGTTCTTTTATTTTAGTGTGCTAGGTATTTAAAGGTTTTTGTTAAAAAAATGTTATACAATTACACATTGCCCCTTTCTACCATTACAAGTCATGCCACTTTTAATGTAAAAATAAAATAAAATATAAAAAATTGGCGTTGATCCCACAATGTGATGGTTAAGTTGTGACATTGTCAATGGTGCCACCAAGGTTCAAATCCTGCTTGGGCTGATTGTGAACCGTAGTGGCATTAATGCAAGTTGGCTCTCATGGGTCTTGGTTGTTGTTATTGTTGCATATGAATTTCATTGTTTGAAAAATATATTGTTCTACCATGTATGTGTCACGAATCCATTGTACAATTTCATGGTATTTCTCTCTTTGAGATTTCAAGGATTTTTAAGAGAATTGAATGTTATAAGGATGAGAAGTTATATTTTTAATTTTTATTTCACATTTCAATTTGTTATTTTAGCATATGATTTTGATTTCTATGGTATTCTTATTATTCTAAATTTAAATAAATATTCATAAATAGTTTAAAATAATCTCATTTTTTAGATTATAAATCATTTATTGATTTGAAAATAATAAATGTGGAATTGTACTATATATGACTCACTTTAAAAATTTTAAATTTAAGTATCGACATAAGCTGACTTAGTCCCAACTAACTATTATCTTGTAGCTCTTGTTCTAATTTTTTTACATTGTGCACCTAGTGTACATATATAAGAGGAAATCACCGATCACCCCTCACTCATTTCAATGAAAGAATTGTTGGTGTGAAAAGGGATATTTTACCAAGGTAGTTCATCACTTAGACCCTAGTCACACATTACCTAAGGTTACTTAGAGTATAAATAGGATAGTTATCACTTTATGTTTCAAGTCATAAGATTGAGACACGTGTTATAATTTTAGGCAATCCTAAGCTCACCTTTGCCTATATAACCAAGGGGTCTCCTTTGTAATTCATTCAATACTATTTTAATTAATCATTTTCATCCTTTGATCGAATAACATTATATTTTCATACTTTTTCTCTCTTGTGTTTTCACGAAGTTTCTAGATCTTAGGTCGTTACAATATTTATCCAAATCTTGCATGGTATACAACATTCTATACCAACTTTTGAATGAATAAAACATGTCTAAGAGATAAATCACTAAGAAACCCCTACATATCTATGTATCATGCATGATCAATTAGTGAATGTTTCATTTCAAGAGTTAATTTTTTGTGATTTACTATTCATAGTGTATGGTTCGATGAAGATTGAATAAAAATGGATTGTTGAACCCCAAGTAGTCATCACATGTTTGATACACTATGAAAACACCTCTTGTATGAAAATGAATGAGTCAGCAAGGTTTAGAATGAAGTTCCACAAGGCACAATATTTGTTGATAGTTTATTACAAGCTAAGTGGATCTGATTATAACAAAATCTACATAACTATATACACTTGAGTTAGAGTATAACTAAGATGATGATCTCAAAAGAATTTTTGATGCTACATTCTTGTGAACAATACATAGATGTAATGAGTGTTAAGTGGATCATTTAAGATCATGAGTTGTGATTCACAAGATATATTCATATGAGAATGAGTGATCTCTTAGGAAGTTCTAGTGCTTCACCCCTTGAGTATCACTAGATTAAATGAATGTTAAGCGAACCATTCATGATCATGAAAGATGCATTATTCATTAATCTTAAAATGTGAATTATTGAAAAATAATTAAAAACTACATAAATATATCTCAAAAAATTATCACCTATTTTGATACACCACGAAAACACTAATGATATAAAAAATGAACAAATATGCACTACAACACTTCACAATTAACACCAATTCAACTAGATTAATACAAGTTGAATGATCTTTCAACATGTTGTCGTGCTTTCCACAACTTGCCACCTATTTTCGACGAGAATCTAATTCTCGATCTTTTGTATACAATGGCAATCAATCCTTTGAATATTCTCTTCAACTTTCAATAACAGTTAAAGGTGGTGTTGCGAATATAAAAGTTTTCAAAACATAATATATAATAATAACTTTATTACTAAAAAAATGAACAAATATGCACTACAACACTTCACAATTAACACCAATTCAACTAGATTAATACAAGTTGAATGATCTTTCAACATGTTGTCATGCTTTCCACAACTTGCCACCTATTTTCGACGAGAATTGAATTCTCTTTTGTATACAATGGCGATCAATCCTTTGAATATTCTCTTCAAGTTTCAATAACAGTTAAAGGTGGTGTTGTGAATATAAAAGTTTTCAAAACATAATATATAATAATAACTTTATTACTAGAAAAATGACTATTTTAAAAACCGTGATCAAAATCATTACTGGTAGAGGTCCCTGTTCCTTCTGACAGCGACATCTACAATTTTCTATATTTATTATAAGCTTATGGGCTTAAAATATACGTTTGCTCGAATAAAGAATAGCACGCATACAAAATGGATGATGGATTGAACATGCAGCTTAACACAAAAAACTGTCACTTCAAAATACAAGTGATGCAAAGTTTTACAGTAACAAATGGATGAATGATTGTATTTGTAACGACGACCATTTTCTCTATTCTCATGCTGATTTGACATTTATTTTAATTTCCCGAACATTAAGATCGATAGGTGGAGAGACAGGAAAGAGTGGACGAAATGTTATGTCGAAACAATCCTTATTTTACGGCACAATTGTCTCTGGATAATTTTAAACAATTAATGGCGTTGAAGAGAACAACTGGTAATAATAATAACACGAAATAGCGTAAATGTAAACCGAAATGGAAAAATTCTGAAGCCTTTATTGGTCTGTCAGGTATGTTGCTTGATTATTCCTTATATGGTAATGTTTTAGTTAGGTATTACGCTGCAATTCTGTCAGTGTTTGGGCTTAAATCTCGGCTTTTGGGGAGAAATTGTGGGACTTGCCATTGAATGTATCAAATGCCCTGTCATATCAGTAATGCCACTCAGAAAAAAAGGGTGAAGAATATTTTGATTTTAGGCGTAGAACAAACGTGAATTTTTGTTTTTTGAATTATTTCAGCTTGCATGTACAGATTAAGGAGACGTTTCCAATGTTTTTCCTGTGCTGGCGTGATTGTTGCAAATTAAGGAGATATTTCCAATTTTTTCTCCATAAATTTAGAGTTAATGGTCCTAATGGGCCTGTAATTCACCCGTTTTTAATTTCGAACTGTAATTTACAACCGTGTTAGGCTGTTAACAGTGTTTCAACAGTATAATGACAGTTTAAATATTATGGATTTTTATATATTTTTAAAAAGATTAGTATATCATTAGTAAAATGTCTATTAGGTCTAAGATAAATTGCAATCACAAACTACTCTTTTGAGTTTTTACTCTTCCATGCACAATGTGCAATTCTACTTATAACTCACATGTAGATATTTTTCCATATGATTTTTTAAATTAATTTAAGAGTTGACAAAAAGAAAAAATATTTATTGAACAAAGGTTTGAAGATAATAGACAAGGGTTTTAAAATGATGTATATAGATTCTTTAAAAGTTTTGAAGTACCAAAGCAAAATATCTTGTTATTAATTACTCATTCAAATTTCTAAGGTAAAAGAGAATGTTTGAAAATTGTTGGACTTGATATGAATGTATTTAAATGTCTTTTAATATTAGCACATTGTATTAAACTTTGAAGTAAAATGTGTATTTAATTGGTGTAAGATGGGAAGGTGAATGGGATCTATTGAACAAATTTGAATTTTAAATTTTGAAAAAGGGTGAGTAAATAGTCAAATCCATGTGGCCAATGACTACATAAATATGTTTATATAGATGAATGTGATAAATATGTTTATAAGCTCAATACATAAAAATATGATAGGTAAAAATAAAATAAATACTAAACATATAGAAATGTGTGGGAATATAAAAAAGATGATATACAAACAATTGCTATATAGAATTATAACATTTATCAATGTACATATTAAATACATTTCTTTAAAAAATAAAATAAATACATAATAATTAAAATATACATATTCAATTTTTTAACGTGTTTCTATACAACATTACAATTATTATTGATGGGAAATTAAATAGAAATCAGTATTTAAAAAAGGTCAGCCTTAAACCACACACACTAAGCAACATATTAAGCCTAGAGAATGTTTTTGATTAAGGGAAAACATGTTTTGATGGGTCCCTGAAACCCAGTACAGAAGGAAGATCAAAAGATAAGCATTAATGCATAGCTAAACAAAAGACATCAGCTAAAGAAAAGACAGCTGGCATACAAAATGCAAACAAGTAAAAGATTAGAACATACTAGAAACCAAAAATGACCGACATAAGCCCGGGCTTAGGTCAAATTTGGAAGCATCTTCGCTGCTTCCAGCTCCAATTGATCCATAGTTTCCGCAACCCGCTTGATGTCCTCTATTTCTTTGCTCTGGTTTTGCATCCTTTTAGTACTGGCTCAAGTTCTTCTTCCGAGCTCAGTTTCCTTCTCCTCAGGGGTGTCATCTTTGACCTCAATAATACCCTCCATAGCCTTTTCCCCTTGGTAGCTCTCTAGCTTGCAGATGAGGGTTTTCATGCTCGCCGACACAGCCTTCAGGATCCTGTGGCTCTGCTCCCCAATTTTTTTAAGTGTGTTCTCAATACCATCCAGTTTGTGATCAGTAGCATCTCCTCTATTTTCCAGGCAAGTAAAACTATTACGGTTGGCATTTATAATCTCCTCCGCATTGCCAATCGCCTTGGTTAGCTCACTAAGACATTCTGGGAGGGAGTTGAATTTTCTGGAACCTAGGGCCTGTAAGGTTTCGATTTTCCCAACTTCATGGGCTTGCTTGAATTGTATGCCCTCGATTTCCTTTTGAATCCAGTTGAGAGCTTGTTTGAAGTTCTCTGTCCCATTATTTATGCAAAGGCCTATGTCCACTTGATGCTCTTCCTAGCTCTTGACATCCATGGTATTAAGATTGACCTCCATACTAACCTCTCTGTCCTCAGTGTTTTGATCATCTTTCATTGTCGTTTCCTCCAACATGACACTCTTCTACTTCAAATCAGACCTGAGAGGTGACCTTTCTTCCACCTCCCTGCCTTTTAAATTCTTCTTTTTCTATTTCAAGCTCACTTGGGTTTGAGCCTCCTCGCTTCCGGTGTCTGTTTCATTGTCAGTCCCTTCCTCCTCCTCATTCCAACTATAATGCTCCCCTCTCTGTTTATTTTTATCAAACCCTCTATTTTGTCTCCCCTGTTCTGATTTTTTCTTTCGTTTGCTTGGTCCGACCATTTGGGGGTCATCTTCAGTCTCTGCTTCCTATCATAACTGTCACCTTCTTCCTCTTCCAACTCATCAAAATCTTCATCCGAATCAGAAATCTCTGCAATATTCATCTGGATGGTTGTATTCTTGATGTGATTATACAGAATCACCATCAAGCTTTCATGCATTGTTGGGTTAATGTGGGGATTGCGAATGGCATCCTTAATCCCTGCATTAAGGGAGCCAAAAAGATAGTAGGGAAGAGAAATCTTATCCTTGTACCTAAAATGATTTAGCAGAATAAAGTGGTAGCTATAAACCCTAGTATATCTACCATCAAGTGTGATAAACTCCATAATAGCAAGTAAAACCTTTCGCCAAATTAATGTGATTACCTTAGGTGAAAAGTAGGTGTGGCTACCCTTCACCAGCTTAGCCCTTTCCTCCTCCTTCTTCGAGAACTTCTTCACAGCAGCATCGAAGATTTTTTTGTCCCTGTAAAATTTGATGCCCTCCATTGGAATGCCAATTGCCTCCGCTATCATTGTTTTGGTCACTTTAATCTTCCTGTTTTCGATGGTGAGAATCCCTTCATTCCAACCCTTCTTGAAAATCTTGGTGATTTCAGGTCGTTTCTCCTTCCTTTTATCCGTAAATTTTGTCATCTTGGCAGCATGGAGAATGCTCCAAACCTACAGACGACTCTTCCAGTTCTCAATGGCAGTCTCCTCCATTCTCTTCCTTTTACCTCCCATGGTTCTGTTAATTTCAATCTGAAGCTTCAAACTGATAACTTTCTTCTTGCTAGAGTCTCTGTGAGAGCCACTTTGATTACAATAGAACTTTCTAATGTAGTTGTTGGGGAGGGTTAAAATTGCCCATAAAGCATGCGAGATTACACTACAATGATGACTGTACTTCCTCCTTGGTAACCTACAGAGACAATGCCTATTGCCATGACATTGTCTTTCACTTTGGGAAATGATACTAAATATGTCCCTGCTTACCATGTAATCTTTCATAAATAACTATATCACGTGCCGACATTTAAGCCTAGAGAATGTTAGTCAACTCAGTGTTCAATAATTTTAAGTCGAGAAGTGTATTCTTAGTGTGAGCCTAGAGAATGTTAGTCAACTCACTGTTCAATAATTTTAAGTCTAGAAGTGTATTCTTAGTGTGAGCCTAGAGAATGTTAGTCAACTCAGTGTTCAATAATTTTAAGTCTAGAAGTGTATTCTTAGTGTGACCAAACACCTTAAGAAACATTTTAATCCTTGGAAATCTCAGTCAACTCTGAGTGTTCAACACTTTTAAGCCTAAAAGTGTAAGCTTAGTGTGTGTGATTTAAGTCATTCCCTAAAAAAATGTCAAAATATTGTTGAGTTTTAATAAGTAAATATTTGATTTTTGTTCAATTAAGAGACCATATTGAGAAACACTAATAATTTTTTTTAATATTGATGTATATTTTTTATTATATATGTGAATGTAAATATAATATTAATAGTCTTTAATATTATGTTTGAATGTTAATAATACTAATTTTATATGGAACAAAAATAATTTGTTTTTGTAGGTCAAGGTGACATTTTATTTGAAAACTCTTAATGACTAATAAAGTTTAGTACTAAAGGTCATCTTATCATTATGAATTATCTTCACATATTATGAACCCAAGTCCACTTGTCTATACCTCGGAGTTCTGCCCTTAAATCTATAGACAATAGGGTTAGTGTCTCATGGAAGTGGACATGCCTAAGAAAAATTAGTAGGTACTGAGATTTTTTAAGATTAATTTAAATTTCAATGGTTATATAAATTTTATCTATACTGGTGGATTTCCACGTAGGATTTTGAGAAATGCATAATTAAGGGTAAATTTCATTCAATTATGGGTAGTCATCATACTAATAACAACTTTAAAGTGACAACTGTTGGTGCAATGTTGTCAATAAAATTGAACATTAACTAGGGGAAGTGTACCAATAGCCCTTATAGCTAACTTCGTGCACCCATAGATTCTAAACAGTATATTGGATTTTGACAGTTTCTCTTGTTGTTTTTGCATGTGACTTAACTACTTATAGCTACTGTTTGGCTTCTAGGTAGTAACGATGCACAGTGTGGGATCCATTATGCTTGCAAGGGTCAGAAAGTACACTTTTCAAAGTGTTGTTGACACCTATTTAAATATGCCCGAATAATTGTAAACTTAAATTCACCAATACTGTACCAATAAAAGTACACAAATGGGCCAATTATGGTCCAAAAAAACTAAAAAATGAGTGACTATAACTACATGTGTAATTTATTAATGAACTTTTAGTTATTTGTTTTTTGATTTTTTAAGTTAATAATGAGAAAGTTAAGTATACAAGACATGAACAGTTATTAGAATATGAACAGTAACCTAGTACTCTTCCCCTATTGAATTCTCTCCCCTAAAATCTTTTTAAATTTGACTAAAATACTTTAAAATCTCATATTTATAGCCAACGACTACCTAGTTCTGTTATAGAAAAGATGTCCCCAGTTTTAACCTCTAACCCAACGCAGGTGACAATGAACAATAAATAATAATTTCCGGTTCAGAATTGTTCTTAATTTGGCTGTCAGAACGATTCTTGACAGGCATACTGCAGAGCAGTGGGCTGTAAATAATGATGTTTACGTTTCCAGCTCGAAATGCGAGAATCAAAAGCTTCTTCACAATATTGATGGGGCATTTGTGTTCGGATCAGAATGAAGCTTTTGTCACAGTGGGTGCGTGACTGAGGTAAGTGTTTTCATTGAGATAAATAAGTTTTTCTTTCTTTTTTTTATATTCAAATTATTCTAAGTACGTAAAATCACATGATATGATTGGATTAGATTGGAATGAATGTGACTTGTTATCCTGCATGTTTTTAATGGAATTTAAAGAGAACCCATTAAAGTAGCTCAGAGCTCATCCCAAATAACGTGGAATAAATTTTCACGGTCATTACACCACTTTCTCGAGCCACTTTTAAAATATGGGTCAACCATGTCATTTTCCCTGCATGATACAGATTACAGAGATGTGATTTTCAACTAAAAAAATTTCGTACAGAAATTTCAGTCATATTTTTATGAATACGTGTCAGTGTTTCTATTTAGAAGAGCACAATTCATCTTTGAGAAAGTGCTTTACTGCGCCACAAGTCTTTTAAAGCCAGAATAACCTTGATGAACTGTACAAATTGAAGAGCTTCTCAACAAAATCCAGAGAACTATAAAAAGCGCGGAAAGCTTCTTCTTTCTGAATAAAGCGTTTTTTCCTCGTATGTTAATGTTTTCTTTTAGGATGCGTTATAGTGTTGTGAGAGTTTTCTAAATAAATCAGTTTATTTATGTAGAAATAAATGAAACAGATACAACAAGACACTGGAATCTCGTTTTTCCTTTGCCATGTGACAGAGGATTCACATGGACTTCAAGATCGAAAATGAAAGCTGGACATGTCAAATAGCTGTAGCATTGCCCAAAAGTTTACACTAGGTTTCGAAATGAATGACTATGAATATGGACCATGCAAATTAATGCATTCGAACTTAATGAGCGTAGTAAATATAACCATCCCTGTAGCATTAATGGTCTATTAATACATCTACATGCAGACAATGTGATAACAGAAGCTGTTCTTCATTTATTTTGGACATATCGATAACCCAAGTGTTCATTAAGATACGTTTCAGGCTGCATTTAATGTTCAATTCTGTTGAAGAGTCTTTTGCTTTTGCTTGGAGACAGGGAATGTTCAAGGATTAGCAGTATGGTCTTTTTGAAATCAATCTCTGAAACTTGAACACATTCAAGTGGACAACAGTATTTCTCATCAAGGTAGGTAAATTCAAGTGTACCAATAAAATTTTTAGTTAAGTGTTTGTTTATCTTAAGGTTTTTTTGTGTTGCTAATGCGGTTTTCTTTTGATGTTGGTTTTCTGAACTGTGATGAATTGCTTTTTTTGTGTTGTTAGTGTTTCTGATCTTTTACATTATGGTCTAACTGTAAAATTATGTAACTTTTCTACCTTTAAAACTATGTACTTAGGTTATAGACATGGATACAACAGCAGTGGTACTGTTCTATCTCATCCTAATTGGTGGTTTATTTCATGATGTAATTCTAAATAAAAGCATATCAGATCCTCACTTTCAGATAAGTAAATAGCTTATGGAGATATATGAATGTACTTTTTGTAGAAACATGGAAGCTCATACAATAAGTGCCTCCATTATTAATAATTTACTGCTTAATAAGAGCATTGATATTGTGCTGTTTGAAATTGGTGACTTTTTAACTCATAAAGTAAAACAGAAATGGAGAAAAAGGGCATGGCTCATCAAATGAACCTGCAAATGCTAAAGAATCTGTCAAGAAAGGATAGATTCGTGGATAAAACATGGAAGAAAGCAGCATTGTATGAAAATCACAGATTCTCGTCGTTCCGAAGAATGCAAATCTGTTCAAGTGCAGCCAGCGTCTTGGAGGCAGAAACTGGATTCAAGATGCATCACGGAATCACAAACAGTATCAGATCTCAGGCTCTCAGAAGACTGTATGACGTCAACAGCAGAAGTCTCAGAAGGAGCCGTAGTCCTGTCAGCAAGCTCCGAATAAGGAGGGGAACCGGTAAAATCAATAATAAAATGCAATCTGGTTTAGGCTCATCATATAAATTTTATGATGGGTTTGCAAATTGCTCGTCAGGCTCCTCATGCAATTCAAGCTGCACTGAAGAGATCAACACAAGATGCAATTTTTCATACGATGAAACCTGTGACAAGAAAAAAAATCAGATAACAGATTCATTGCATGCATCTAAGAACGCCAACGATGTAAACCAAAGAAATTTTACCTCGCAAGGATGGAAAACACAGAAAAATCACCCACTTCGTTCTTTGAAAAATCAAGAATCTCATGGGTTACAAGGTGACCCTGATCAAAGTGTGAGAGAGCGTGAAGCAAATCATTTGGGTTTGAGCCAAAAGTATAGGCCTAAACATTTTAAGGACTTCGTTGGACAGAAAATTATAAAGAAATCACTTAAGAATGCAATACTTACACAAAAGATTGCAACTTTATATATGTTCTATGGGCCAAGTGGGACAGGGAAAACATCTGCTGCCAGAATCTTTGCTTCGGCTTTGAATTGTTTATCTCCCAACAGGAAACAAAAACCCTGTTGTAAATGCAAAGAATGCCAGCTTTGCTTGTCTGAAAAAAGCCCTCATGTCACAGAACTAAATGCAGCTGACTATGATGATATTGAAAGAATTAAATTAATCCTTGAGACATTAAAAATCGATTCTGTGGCTTCTCGCTACATGATCGTTATTGTAGAAAACTGTCATGAATTGAGTCCCGAAATACTGAGATCTGTATTCCTGAAATGCGAGGAAAATGCTCCTGGTTATGTGGTGTTTATTCTGATTACAGTAGATTTAGAAAAGGTTTCTAAAACAGAACTGTCAAGATGTCAGATGTTTTACTTTCAGAAAATCAGGGATGTGGATATGTTGAATAGGCTTAAGAATATAGCAGTTGCAGAAAATATCAATATTGAAGAAGAAGCGTTGCATTTAATCACAAGAAGAGCAAGCGGTTCATTATCGGAGGCAGAGATGGCATTGGAACAATTCAGTCTCCTTTCTTCAAAAGTTACACTCTCAAGGGCTCGTCAAATGGTGCATTTCATCTCTATAATTTTTTATATGCAAGATTCTATACCCACTTTAAAAAAGAACTCATATTTTGAACATTGAAATGTTAAAAAAGCATATGCATTTTATAAACTGGAGATAGTTGGATCTTAGAAGTGCGTAGGAATTTTAACATGCAAAATGCACTGCATTTTATGTTCAATGCTGCATGCATACAAGAAATGCAGGTTGCATGCAACATATCGAATTCATTTTTAACATTGTTTAGGCATATGCATTTATCTTGTATTAGTGTCAATCGATTCTGATAGATAATAATAAGTTCTACATAACTGATTTATACGTTTAAATGTTACATCTCATTTGAGCATTGTCTCTAATTAGCATTTTTACTTTGCAGATTGGTTTGTTGCCAGACGAAAAACTACTGGATTTACTTGACTTCGCATTGACAGCTGACATTGAAAATACAGTGAGATGCACACGAGATATCATTGATTCAGGAGTCAAGCCACTTACCCTTGTTTCACAGCTAGCTACTCTAATCATGAATATTCTGGCCAATAGTTCAAAGGCACAAGAAGCTAGAATTTTCTTGGGCGGCTCTTACTGTAAGTCATATTTTGATTAAAACAATTCCAAAAACAATATTGCATTTCGAGTAACCAAGACATAGTTTTGTAAATAGATTTTTCCTTTGATATAGCTCTGGACAACTAGGATAAAATCAATAGCTTGTCCTGTTGCCTGATAAATCATAATTCAGCAGATTTTATCATAATGATGGTAGATATTCTGTAGTTACAATTAGCAGTATGAATTAGACCTTATAATTAGTTGAGGATTCTGTAGTTACAAGCAGCAGTATTTTCCTCTTCTTAGATGAGAAGCCATGGTACTTTACCAGGCAAAAAGTGACAGGTACATTTCTATAATTAATACTGCAATGTACCTGTGCAGCATCTCTGGACCAAACAGAGAAGTTAGGCCGTGCATTGAAAATCCTTTCAGAAGCAGAAAAGCAACTGAGAGCTTCAAATGAGTGCATTTCTTGGCTCACAGCTGCCCTTCTACAATTTGGACCAGATGAGACAAACCCTAATCCTATTTTGAGCCAAAGGGAAGTGGATGAAATAGATATTCAAGAAGAGGAAACATGTCATGACATCGATCACCAGAACGTGTATGAATTTCCAGCCAAAATTCTTCCAGTATCTAATCCCAAGACAATTGAAGCTAAAGACCCCGGCATTGCAAATTCAGTTAATTCAGGATGTGGGTTCTTCCAAAACTCAACTAATGCTTTTTGCAACCAAAACATAACCAAACCTTTTCACTCAAATGGTACAAAGGCAAATGCTTTTCTAGTGCCATCTTCATCGCCAAATTGTGCAAGCAAGACAGGAACACTGGAGCTCAGTCCTATGAGCCCATGCAAAGTGGGGCAGATATGGCAAAAAGTGCTCAAAAATAGTCAGTCTACTACTCTTGAGGACTTGTTGCAAGGTCAAGCAAAGTTGGTGTCCCTACTAGTATGCAAAGGTATGTGATTTCTTAGCCCATTGTCTTTATTAGGGCCTTAGGCATTCCCTTTAAGAGCTATTGTTGATTTTTAGACATTATTGCGTTAAATATCTTATGAAATATCCTATAATATCTACTATCAGTGCCTACAAATAGCAGCATCTATGTGGGTAGAAGGTATTTAAATGTAGGCTTGCAAAGTGTGTAATGGTGTTATACTGTTTGAGATGAAGTATTCTTGCAAAAAACCTATGTGAAGTTTTGAGTAACAGCGACTTACCTATTGCATTCATTTATGGACAAGTACAATTATTTTCTTTACTTGATCTAACACGATCAATATTTTCTGTTTTGTTCAGCCAATGCGGGTGCAGTAGCCCATGTGGAGTTAATAAACCAGCACCAACAAGTAAAACTCGAAAGCTTAGAGAAAACCATATCCAATGCATTACAAGAAGTTCTTGGATGTCCTGTTGAGGTGAAAATGGTAATGGTTTCCTCAAGTTGTGGAAACAACAGTTCATGGGAAGGCACAAATGCTATCTCTTATAACCCAAAAGATACATTGTATTGTCAGGAAAATAAACTGAAGTCCTCTAAGACTAACTTAATCAGACGCATTCTAGTACTTGTACAGAAGCATAAAAAATGCACTAAGAGGAGAAAACTGGGATTTTCTTTTAAGCATGTGCCTTGCCCAAAGCTAAGCTGTTTCTACTTTTCTACTAAAAGATGTCTTTGTGCAGAGTGTTGAGAGGGTTTAGCTTATGAATTTAAAAGTTAATGCTTTTCTTGTTTTAAATGAGTTAAATTTAATATTGTCACTATCTTATGGAATCATGTGATGCTTTTAAGAATTTCGAATAGGATTCATCATATGTAACCGTAACTTCTGTTTGCAATAAGTTTTAGAAGCATAAATGTTTTAGATCTCCTAAACATACAATCTTATATGAACCAAAGAAGATTAATTCGTGAAGAGCCCACCCAAACCACCTATTTTCAGTTATATTTATATTCAATATGATATTGCAATCTTCTCCATATGATTTATTGAATACGTTATTCAATTAAAAACTATTTAAAGCACTGGACTATATTGAAGAGCTGCTAAAAAGATATAGAGCCGGAAAATAAATCCCAATCATACACACTTGTTCACACTTTTCATAAAGGAAAAACACTCCAATATCCTTTATATTGAAATTGGTATTGGTTGTGATCATAAAGAAAAACACTCTAATATCCTTTATGTTGAAATCGGTTGTCTTTTATATCATATATTGAACATAAAACCTTTATTGAGAGTTCTTAAACCAGAACTAAAAATCTGCGATTCAAAGAAAACTATAAAAAAGTTGTTGACAAAAAATCTTCTCATGCAAACTGGCTGCATGGTGAGGAAAAAATAAAATAAAATAAGGAATGCGTCAGCACAAGATGCAAATTACAGCTGCATGGGCCATTGAACATTTTTGTTAGAAAAAAGATCATGCAGAGAATCACACATTGATCATGCAATGATAAAAAGCCTTCAATCTTCTTTTAGATGATCAGTGGGTGAGTTCCAATAGATGTCTCAAAATTATAAAGCTATTTTTGCAAAGAAGTTTTCTGAAGATAGATCTAATTTACATTATGGAAGTATAATGAATGTCAAAATTTGTTTTGTGTTGTATATGCTGACATATATCATTTGTAATGATAAATTTTTATTTTTTTTCAATAAAAGTGGATTATTTCACTAAACTTTTTTATTAATATTTTTTTATTTTATTTTTTACATAGGATTCAAAGAGCATACCAGAGGAAAGAACCCTGGGAAGAAAACCTCTGGTCACAGCTCATAAAATAAACCTATAGTATCTAGCAGATCAGTTTATACACCCCATGCAAAACCACATCTAAAATGTGGTCACAACACATATAATATCAGTTTTACATAGAGCCCATATAATTTTCAAATGTAGATTCCACAGTTTCTTTCAATGGAAGAAGACAAAATTTTCCAAAGCCCTGTGCCAAATCCCATGAGCCAAAAACCTTCCTGCCAAAAAAGAAAGTATCAAAAAACCTTTGGAAAAACACTATTGTATCAAATACCATGAGCTCGAACACTCCTCCAGACAACGAACATGAATACTTGAAATGAAAGGGGAAAGTAGGAATAATTATCATCATAAAATTTTACATCAACATTACTCAAGAAAATCACATAACTATTGTTCCAAACCTTCCCATACCCTAGAAGGAATTTCCTCAAAACCCACCTCTCACTGATTAGCATTGCTATCAATGGCTAAATTTGTCAAATAATCTGCAATCTTATTAACTTCTCTGTAACAATGGGATAACAAAAAAGATTCAAACAATTCTAATTTTTGTAAAATTAGATCAAGTATATATTGCAAATTCCAACAATTTGATTTCTTTTTCATAACACATTGAATAATCACCATAGAATCACCTTCAATTATTAAGTCCTTAATTCCCAAAGAGATTGCCATATCCAATCCAAAAGCCAAAGCATGAAATTCCGCATAATTGTTAGTTTTAAAACCAATAGCATGACACTTAGCTTGAATAAAATTTGCATTGTGATCATAAATTACCATGCCTACCCTAGCCGGCCTAGGGTTACCACGAGAGGCCCCATCAAAATGCAGTTTAAAGTGCCCCTTCGGAGGAGGTTTCCATCTAGCAGAGCATCTCTTACCTATTGCATCATTCTTTTTCAAAATTGAACCATGAGAGGGTAAAACCGACAACATCTTCCAAGCTCTAGTAACTCTACTATCCCAGTGCGAAAAAGAAGTAAGATTGTCCAAATTCTTATAAATAAATGACAAAGCAACCTCAGAGATTGAAGACTCAATTTTTAATAGAACCTCAGACACAGGAGAACTTGTTTTTTTAAATATCCTATTGTTTCCCTCTAGCCAAATATTCCAAATCACAATAGATGGAGATATGATCCAAAGGCATGCATAAAAAGATGGGGCAAACATAAAGGGCCAAGACCTAAAATGGGAAATGAGATCCTTACCAATAACAAAGGATATATTTAACTTCTCAAACAACCACTCCCAACATTCATAAGCATAATCACAATGTAGGAACAAGTGTGAAGAAGATTCCAAATTTTTGTTAAAAAGGACACAAGGGAAAACAACAGTAATACCAAGCCTATCAAGTCTCATACCTGTAAGGACTCTATCTTGTACTACCAACCAAGCAAAGGCTCCAGCTTTAGGAAGACAAGCCGAATGCTAAAACAACTTATAAGGCCAGGATGATAAATCTTTAGCAACCATAAGAGAGTTCTAACTATCTTTAATAGTGTACTTACAAGAAATATTCTTTGTCCAAATAAGTTCATCCTCAAAATCAGAAAGAAATACAATTCTATCCTCCAAAATTTTCTCAAAATCTAATTTCATACTTTGATCAACATCTAAAAAATCAATCAACTTCCATCTAGCTAGCTTAAGGGGTCCACTAGTCACAATTTCAAAATAATCTGCTACAAAAATACCCCAAAGGGAGGAAAGAATAGTGATCAGAGGAGACCAATCCCTAATATTCACCAAAGGTGTGTATCCATTCCATACTTCATCCCAAAATCTAACCTTTCTACCATTGTGAACAATCCATGAGAGATGAGGCAAAATAACTGATCTACATTTACAAAGGAAATTCCAAATGGCAGAACCCGAAGGCAAATTTGAGACTTTAAAAATATACTCTCTCAGTCCATTATTTAAATATGTGCAAACATAATCTGTGCCCATAAGGAGCTAGGCTTGTCGTATAAATTCCAAACCAACTTAGCACCTAAGGCTAAATTCTGATTCTCTAGACTCCGAATTCCTATTCCCCCAAGTTCCTTAGGCAAACATACCTTATCCCATGCAACTAAAGGGAATTTTTTCTTGCCATCTTTACTATTGTTCCAAAGAAAATCTCTAAGGGTATCCTATAAACTAACAATAACTGCTTTTGGAGACTTTAAAATAGACATGAGATATATGGGAACAACATTCAAAACAGACTTGATGAGAACAATTTTACCCGCCAAAGTTAACCATCTATGGTTCCATGAGAGAATTCTTTTAGAAATGACCAAAATAATCTTATCCCACAAACCAATCTTATCCTGTTTAACAAAGAAAGGAATCCCAAGGTAAGTACATGGAAGATTTCCAGTCTCAAATCCCCAAAAGGATTGCAACCTATGCTGAACCAGTTGTGATGTATTAAGGAAGAAAATCTTTGATTTATCACCATTCACTTTCTGACCAAAAAACAATGCATAATTTTGTATTATTCCTTTAATCACTTTTGCCTCAACTAGCGAAGCATATCCAAATAACAGAGTATCATTTGCAAAGAGACAATGAGAAATACTTTGGATAATATTATGAATCCTTATACCTTTCCAAAGCCCCCCCACTTTAGCAACCCTAATAGCCCAACTAAAGGTTTCAGCTAGGAGAATAAACAAAAAGGGAGAAAGGGGATCTCCCTATCTCAAACCCCTAGTGGAAGAGAAAAAACCACAAGGAGAATCATTAATTAAAACTGAGAATCTTGCAGAAGAAATACATGCACGAATCCATTTGACCCAGGCTTTGGAAAAACCTAACTTCTCAAGAACAACACATAAAGCCCCCCACTCTACTCTATCATAAGCCTTCATCATGTCTAGTTTAAGTATCATGGTCGGTTTTCTTTGGGTGGAAATAGAATGAAGCACCTCATGTGCTACAATTGTAGCGTCTGTCGTCTCCCTTCCAGGAACAAAACCACCTTGCTCGAATGAAATGATCCTAGGTAGAACTTTTGCCAACCTAAGGGAAATTGCCTTCGTAAATATCTTGTACAAAGTGTTACATAAAGAAATGGGGTAGAAGTCAACAAAAGTCTTAGTATCCTCTCTTTTAGGAATAATTGCAATCATTGTAGTATTAAGTTCTTTTAAAACAGACCTATTTCTCCTAGCTTCCTCGAGAGCCAATAAAACATCATTTCCCACAAAATCCCAACATTTCTGAAAAAATAAAGGAGTAAAACAATATGGTCCCAGAGCTTTATTCGGATTCATGGCAAAGATAGCACTCTTAACTTCTTTTAAGGAAAAGGGAGAAATCAACATCTTATTGTCTTCCAAAGATACTAAAGGAGGAATATTAGATATAATATCATTGCTGAGATTTCCATTTTCTGAAGATAATAATGACTTAAAAAACCTAACTGCCTCTGAAGCAATATCCTCTGGCTCTGTCAATAAATTCCCATTTTGACATTGAATACAAGATATCCTATTCTTACATCTTTTAATCTTAGTTGAAGAATGAAAAATTTTTGTGTTCTTATCACCATCTGAAAGCCATAACTCTCTAGATTTTTGCCTCCAATAGATTTCCTCTCTAGCTAACACCTCCTCAAGCTGTAAGTTTAGTGACTTCAATTCATCAAAAACTTGTGGCACCATACCATGTTGAAGCACATGAGTATTAAGACACTCAATCATATCTTGAATCCTTTGTTTCTCCTAAAAAATATTCTTAAAATGCGAGATATTCCATTCCCTAATATTCAAATTCAAAATACTTAACTTCTTAGAAGTCTGAAACATATGGGACACAAAATAGAAAGGAGCAGAATGCCACCATTTCATAAGTAGAGGCAAAAAGGAAGAATCCCTAAACCACATGGGCTCAAATTTAAATGGAGACTTAAAAGAAGCCCTATCCTCAATAACTGATAGGGAAATTGGAAAGTGATCAGAACCCGAGACCGGTAGAATAGAGGAAAAGAATTCAAAATCTGAATCAATCCAATTCTCAGATAACAAAAACCGATCTAATCTCTCAACAATCTGAGAAAAATCCCTTCTCATGTTTGTCCATGTGAAAACCCCATTCTGAGACGTACAATAAAAAAGGCTCATATCACAAATGAAATCCCCAAAGTCATCCATAATCTTTTTATTAGGGAAAACACCTCCTCTTTTCTCATATAAATCAGTGATAGCATTAAAATCACCCCCAAAGATAATAAAAGAACCATGTCTTAAGGGAGAAGAAATCCTCTTTATTTCACGCCATAAATTTGTAGGATTTGAAAAATACAAATCCACAGAACCCAAAAGAAACCTGCATGCAAGAAACCTGTCACAGAGAAAGAGAGAGAACGAATACAAGGGTTTTGGCTCTGACAAAGAGAAAAGATATATTATCAGAGAAAAATGAATCAAGAATATGAATAATACAAGAGATCAATCCTTATAAAGGAGATCAACACCAAAAGGAAAACCTAACCCTAAGGTGTGAGCATTTAATAATTAAATATTAATTATTAAATGACTAATATGTGCATAAAGGGAAATCTTAAGAGGAGAGCAAAGTTAATTAATTACTTTACTCTAACACCCCCCCTTAAGATGAGCTACAATGTAGCTACAAACAATGCAGAAAAAAGCAAAGGAACTACAATGCAAAAGAGGGTCCCGGCAACAAGGCCTGATGAGGTACCCGAATACAAGAAAATCTCTATAAAGCGGAGTAAAGGAGAAAACCCAGTGGGAAAAAAAACTCCTCTCCAAAAAGAGATAAAGAATCATGCTGAAAAGAAAACATGAAGGAAGGAAGGCCTCACTGAGACCCCCCAAGGACAACTTCCTTCACCCCAAGCATTGAGCGCAACTGAAGATAGCGCGGAGATGCCAAAGGTTTAGTGAAGATGTCTGCAACCTGCTCCTCTGTAGGAATATACTCCAAGATGAGAGAACCATCCTGAATCAACTGTCTGATGAAGTGCATGTGGATTTCAATGTGCTTTGTCCGCTGATGCTCCACTGGGTTGCATGAAATGTGAATGGCACTTTGGTTGTCACACCAAAGAATAGTGGGACAATCTGGAGGAAACCCAAACTCTGTCATCGACTGTCGAAGCCATAAAACCTCCTGACTGGCTAACACTGCTGCACGGTACTCAGCCTCTGTAGATGATAATGCAATAGCAGATTGCTTCTTGCAAGACCATGTGATAGGACCAGAACCAAGGCAAAAAACGAAGCCAGAAGTAGACTTCCGATCATTGACATCACCAGCCCAATCGGAGTCAGTGAAGCCAATGATGTGAGGGGATCCTGAAGAGTAGTGAATGCCATAATGTGTGGTGCCCCGAATATATCTCAAAATACGTTTGGCTGCTTGCCAATGGCTCTCATGAGGATCATGGCAGAACCGAGAGACAAGGCCAACCGCAAAGGAAAGATCAGGACGAGAATGTGTCAGGTACAACAGACTGCCAACCAACTGCCTGTATAAAGTGGGGTCTACTGAAGGAGTAGAGCAAGTGGAAGACAAAACAACACCTGACTGAAATGGAGTGGGGGCAGACTTGCAATCAAGCATGCCAAATCGCTGAAGCATATCAAGAGCATACTTCTCCTGAAAAATGGAAATCCCATCCGAAGACTGAATAACCTGTAGACCCAGAAAGAAGTGCAAGAGACCAAGATCGATCATCTCAAACTGCTCCATCAAAGCTCTCTGAACACTCTGAATCATGGAGGATGAGCTACCTGTAATGATGAGATCATCTACATATAGCACTAGAATCAAAAGATCACCCTCCTGACGCTGAATATAGACTGTGTGATCGGAATGACTGCGTGTGAAGTGCGAGGAAAGCAAGAAGGAGTCCATCTTCTCATACCAAGCCCTGGGGGCTTGTTTGAGACCATATAATGAACGTCGAAGTCTACAAACCAAAGAAGTGTCTTGCACAAAACCCTGAGGCTGCTCCATATAGATCTCCTCATGTAGGTCTCCATGCAAGAAGGCACTCTTCACATCCATCTGAAACACTGTCCATCCCTGTGAAGCTGCAAGTGAAAGTACCAGGCGTATAGAATTCATCTTGGCGACAGGAGCAAAGGTCTCAGAGTAGTCAATACCCTCTACCTGAGAAAACCCCTTCGCAACAAGACGGGCCTTATACTTATCAATAGAACCATCTGCAGCATACTTGGTACGATACACCCACTTGCACCGAACCAACTTTCTTCCTTTAGGAAGAGGACAAAGATCCCAAGTATGATTCTTCATCAAAGAAGAATACTCTTCATCCATGGCCCTATCCCACTCTGGGTGTCCTGTCGCCTCTGAAAACTTTTGAGGATCATCTGAAAGGGTATGACTCAAAAGACTAGAACCAGATGTCTGAGCACGAGTGCGACGAGTATCTGAAGGATCACCTGCCAAAGAACCAGCTGCATCAACAGTATCACGGGCCCACTTCGGCAAAGACGGAGCAACTGGTGGTGGTGGAGATGGTGGATCATGATCTACATCATCCTCAATAGATAAGTAATCCTCAAGAGATGAAGAGGAAGGAGTAGGCAATGAGGGAGAAGCTGGTGATGGAGAATCCATCTGAGGATAGCACTCATCAAATTGGACATCCCGCCGAAACAAGACCTCTCTGGAATCAAGATCAAACAACCTGTATGCCTTAACATCCTCACAGTAGCCAACAAATATGAGTGGTCGGCTCTTCCTCTCCATGGCTATCCGCTGAGCATCAGGAATAAATGCCCAAGCCTCACTACCAAAAACTCGGAATGTAGAAACATCAGGCTTGACATGGGTCCAAGCCTCCTCAGGAGTCATATGTCGTAATGCCTTATGGGGCATTCGATTCTGAATATAATTGGCACAATTGACTGCCTCAGCCCAAAATGAAGAACTCATAGCTCGAGACTGTATCATACAATTTGCCATCTCTCGTAAGGTTCTGTTCTTTCTCTCAGCAACACCATTCTGTTGAGGGGTATAAGGAACTGTAAACTGATGTTGTAAACCATACTCAGTGCAAAAATCTCTGAAAGCCTGATTTACATACTCCCCCCCATTATCTGTGCGTATCCTCCTGATAGAAAGTCCAGATTGCTTCTCCACAAATGTCTTAAACTTCTTGAAAGAGTCAAACACATCAGACTTGTACTTAAGAAAGTACACCCATGTACGTCTGGAGAAGTCATCAATAAAAGTGAGTACATAACGGGCCCCTGAAAAAGAAGGAGTCGAAAAGGACATAAGATCACTGTGTACCAACTCTAGGGCTGCCCTAGCACGAGAGGCTCGACCCTTAGGAAAAGGATCTCGATGATGTTTGCCAAGGACACAACCACGACATACACCATTTGTACAAGAAATTTGTGGAAGCCCAGTCACAAGTGCCTGTGTACTCATCTGCTGTAGATATCTGTAATTGACATGACCAAAACGCTCATGCCAAAGCCTGCTCACTGAATCTGCATGTGCTATAGGAGAGGAACCAACAGTGTCTGAACTCTCAAAGCCATCAAAACTATATAAGTGAGATGCAGAATCCACACTCCCAGTAGCCACAACCAAGTCAGGATCATGAAGATCTCGAATAACCACATCATGTGGAGAGAACTCAACTGTCTTACCAGAGCCAGAGTGGCAAATCTGATAAACAGATAGAAGGTTTGTCGAAATGTCAGGAACCAAAAGCACATCCTGAAGACAACCACCATCCAATGAAACAGTACCAGAACCTTGAATGGAAAGTTGTGCTGAGTCACCAACTGCAATATGTCGAGTGCCTGTAGGAGCAAGAGCGGTGACCAAATCCTGTGTGTGTGTCATATGGTGAGAGGCACCAGAATCTAGAATCCAAGTTGACGCTGAGGACAATGCTCGTGCAGAAAGAGCATGACCTTTCCCTGTGGGCTGTGAAGGAGGCTGTGGTGCACTGATATTATGCTGTTGCATGGCTTCCTCCAAAGCCTCTAAACGTTTCCAACACCTGGAAACGGGATGTCCTTCCTTGCCACAAAAACTGCAAGGATCACCTGATTTCTTCTTAGTCTTGGAGGAAGACTCACCAGACTTTGAAGATTTGCCCTATTTAGAATTGAATTGTGGTTTTGAATCAGACTTAGGTGGTGGCTTGGAGGGATTCTCACTAGCCTCTGAATCTTTCTTAGGCTTCGGTTTCTGCTTCTGTTTTCCTTTGGAGGACTGGGCTACCAATGCTTGGTTCTGTGAACCTGAAAGTGAATCCAACTGCTTAAGCTTAGCTTGCTCACGAGTCAGACGATCACAAAAGACCTCAAAAGAAGGCATGACATGTCGAGCACCCAAGGCATCCATGGTGGAGTAGAAGGTCGAAGAGAAGATCTGAAATGGACCCCGAAGCTTAGAGAGAATCAGGAAAATGCACTCTGTATTAGTCTTAGTCTTACCACAACCTTGCAAGATAGATCTTTGTTGTTTGAACTTCATCAGAAAGTCCTCAATAGAAGGAAATGAATCAGGTACCAAGGAAGTTAACTCTGCCTCAAGCTGCAAAGCTCTGAACTCGTTGATAGTACCAAAAAGTCCCTCAAACTTGGTCCAAATGGCTCGAGGAGTGAGACAACCCTCAAGATGAAACTGAAGACTGTCAGAAATGTGTAAAGCCATCAATCCCATAGCCTGATCCATATTGTTCCTGTGCTGCATAATCTCAAAAGGACGTGTCAACTGAGGCTGAACCTCATCCAAACAGGACCATAACCCTTTTGACTGGAGAAGAGTCATCGTGCGACCCTTCCAAGTGTGGTAATTATGCGGTGTGAGAGATTCAATAGGTCTGTCTGCCATCCTGTAAACTGTGCCTCAACTGCTCTGAATTTTTAATTATTATTAAGTGGTCTTTCAGAACTAGACAGAAGATGCAGAAGGGGGTTTGATTTTTTTTTGTATTGGTGTTTGTAAATTCTAGTTTTCTGATGTAAATAATAGAAAGCAAGAGAAAACACCCCCCCACAATGCAAAAAACTAATCCCCAGTACAAACTAAAAGCCAGAAAATGATAGAAAGCAATAACGGGTTGAGACAAAATTTGGAGCACCTAAAGATTTTTCTGATGAAATAGACTGTAGATCTGAAAAGAGCACAGAACCACCTTTCCGACGCCTATTCGCTTTCGAAAAACGGAGTCCGTATGCAAAAGATATGGCTCCTGGAGTGCAAAAAACTTGTTCTGACTTCGACTAGCAAAAAACACTACAAAATGGAAAAATCAGAAAAAAAGATCTACATCTTTTAGATCGGACTCGGAACCAGCTTTCCAATGCCTATTTTCATTCAAAAATCCGAGCTAAAATGCCCGAGTTATACCCGATTTAGTAAAACTGCTCCAAAAAAGCCCAAATAGGCCCTTTAAGCCCTCAAGGGCTTAAAAAAAATAAGCCCCTGGTCCTCTGGGCGACCAGAGGTAGGCGCAGGGGGCGGCGTTGTGGTGGCGCGCGGGCGGAGCGCGGGCTGGGCGCGAGCTGTGCGTGGGCGATGGGCGGCGCGACGGTGGAAGCCTGGCCGCGGTCGGTGGTTTCCGCCGGCGGCGGTGGCCGAGCGGTGGCCACCGGGTTGCGCACCGACGGAGCGGGCTGTTTACACTAGCTGCGCTTTTCTTAAACAAAAAAATTGCGTTTTTAAATTTTTTTTTTGATTTTTTTTTTTGAAAATCCGCCTCGGTTTTCGTGCCCTAGGGCCGTACGGCCTTGGGGCCAAAAATTTTTTGCCTTCTGGTGCAACTGTGTCCAAATCGGATGAATTTTATATGGAAATAGGGGTTTTTGGGCGCTACGAGCTCAACGGTGAGGTCCGTTTGGGCTCAAAGTGCACCAAAAAAAAAAATACCCCCTATTCCAAAATAAAAAACAGAAGACAAACACAGATCTGATGCAACCAAAACCTGGATCTCAAAATCTTTCAAAATTCTGAGCAAGCTGCAGGAGATCCAGCTCTGATACCATGTAGGATTTGAAAAATACAAATCCACAGAACCCAAAAGAAACCTGCATGCAAGAAACCTGTCACAGAGAAAGAGAGAGAACGAATACAAGGGTTTTGGCTCTAACAAAGAGAAAAGATATATTATCAGAGAAAAATGAATCAAGAATATGAATAATACAAGAGATCAATCCTTATAAAGGAGATCAACACCAAAAGGAAAACCTAACCCTAAGGTGTGAGCATTTAATAATTAAATATTAATTATTAAATGACTAATATGTGCATAAAGGGAAATCTTAAGAGGAGAGCAAAGTTAATTAATTACTTTACTCTAACAAAATTACTCTTCCCTTGAATTCCTGACGGGGCATAAATATTAAAAAGCCAGAATTTAACCTTCGAAATCTTGCTTATAACTAAAGTCAATATCTAATTTGTAGTAGATGCCACTAACTGTACCTCAATATTATAATTATTCCAAAGAAGTGCCTAACCTCCTGAAGCACCACAAGAAGGAGAAGAAAGAAAATTCCACCTTCTCCAAGATGAAAAAACTGAATTAGTAGACTCCTTTGACAACTTTGTTTCTTGCAACATAAAAATATCACACTTAAATAAGTCCATCTAGGACTCAATTAAGCGTCTCTTGTCAGGGGAATTTAAACCCATAACATTCTAGGAAATAATTTTCATTGTCCTCGAGGGGAGGCCGAAGCTCCCCTCTTCCCATTTGTCGGAGAATTTTTGCTTTCCCCAAAGCAACCTTGCAAATTACATTTCACAGCCCCTGACCTTGTCACAGGAGGACTAGTCATAGATCTTTTACTCCTTTTTTTTTTACACTTACAGGAGTTAGGCATGTTTTCATAGGCCTACCAAGAGAGACCGAATGCCTCCCTTGCCCACTAGCAGGAGAAAGGGACAAAGTCTTTTGAATTCCAACATCAATTTCTATTTGAGTCTTCAGATTATTTGGAGGCCTACCTCTCCCAGGAGAAACCACTGATGGTGAAAAAACCAAAGTTGTTTGGACAATTGGTAAACTCTTGCATGACTTTGGAGAAGCCAGGATAATTGGATTATCTTCAAAACCCAATTTTGTTGCAGCCAAAATCGCAAAAGGATTAGCAGATTCCGAAATTGGAAGGGTCGAGTTTATACCCCCCAAATCATTCTCAATTGAACAAAAAACTCTATCAGTAATACCCTCATCCATCTGATGTGCATGATTGTTAAAAATATCATTTACTTGCAGAACCAGATTCTCATCTAGCATAATAACTAGGACAACCTCTGATGGATTACTATTCCCTAAGGAAGATTCATTAGCCATATTAATTTCAATATTCAAAGGGGAATTATTAGACACCAAATTATTAATTTCCTGAACTAAAGAAGCATCATTAGGAAGACCTATGGTAGGTACCTGTTTAATAGTTTCCATATCAATCACTACATTTTTATCTAAATTCACATTCTTTGAAGAATCAAAAACCTCTTTATGAATGCATGAAGGCAAATTGTCATCCTTACCTTTTATGTGATTATTTGGCATCTTAGGGCAATCTATTATCAATGAACGATCTACTTCATTTATCAGGGGATTAGCATCCATCACTATACCCCCATTATTATTAAATGTCTTTAGAAAAGGTTAAAGTGAGACCGAACCTGAAGTGTGATCATTTGGTTTCCCAGAACTATGACACAATGGATTATTTTCAAGATTAATGTGACCTGTTACTACCAATTTATGCAAAGAGACATTTCCACATCCTTCAATCGAAGGTCCCACCGACAAAATATCTTTAGTAAGGGATTTAGGGACAGAGCCAACAACCTGCTAGTTTTTCTTAAAATCCATAAGTAGCGGAGTATCCAAAAGTAAAGGAGACTCAAGAAGCTCTATATCTAATTTCTTAATTGACTGGTGCCAAATACCATCATGAGACTTGATATTACAAGTATGGGGGCAAACATTGTTAGGGTTAATAAGAACACAAATTTTTACCAGAACCTCCCCCTCCACAAAGTCCATTTTAGATGTTAAAAAAGTTACAATAGTATTTCCAATTTTCTCAAGAACATCTAGATCCATAAATTCAAAAGTATTTTTTGGTAAACCAAACCAGAAAGGAATAAGTTTCGAACTAGACCAAGCAGGAACAAAAAAAGGTTTCCAAGCCACAATTGAAATTAAATGTTTTCCAAACCAATGATTCAAAGTTCTTAATACCTCATCTGTGAAAGAAGGAGAATCAACAATAATTGAAAATAATGCATATCCCCCCATCTTTTCTGCAACTTATGATAAAGCTTTAACAAACTAATTTGATCACCCCAAATTTCCCCAGAAATAGCATTTGAATGCAAGCAATTCGCTTTCTGATCGACATAGGAACCCAGAATATCAATACAAGGGATAGGAGCCCAAACCTGTGATGAAGAAACCCCCGACAGAATAGGATCAGTAGGTATCTTACTTACCTTTTCCGGACTAGCTTCCTTGAGGTTCACATTTACCTTATTTCCCACCTGCTGTGAAGAAATAGAAACCCTAGCCGGAGTCTCCTTATTTGCCAAGCCAACGACCCTAGCAAATGTTCATTGATTTCCCAGATCCAAAGACCATTTCCTTGAAAAACCCATCTATTTCTTCTTAGAATTCCCTTGATTCTCACCATTATTAAAACACCCTCGAGTGAATCTCCTTCAATTGTTATTCTGCCTCCATGCCACACTACGTCTATTATGAAAGAAGCCTTGAAAGTATTTTGAAACTGGCCGAAAAACCTTGTTATTTCCACTCGGTTTACCTGTATCGCCATGTCCTTCCATCTGTCATTCGTGTAGAGCCACTACGGAACATGAGGTTGGTCTTCCCAACCCACATCCACCCATGAACCCAAATGCCTTCTATCGGCCATGACTATATTCTTTTATTGAAATTTGTAACCCTAAAAATTTGTTATTGTTGCAGCAAACCCTAACTGTCAAATATTCACTCCGTTGAACTCCTTGGAATAGCTTGGCAAATGGTTATATTCATTATCCTGTGACCAAGCTTAAACTGTATAGCAACAAAGACGTTTTCAATTTCACCAATTCATGTGACGCATTATAAGGTGATGACACTCAGATCTATTGAAATTTTGTTCCAATCTGTTATTATCCACCTCCAATTTCAATGCATTACTGGTTAAGACGGGCGATATATACAACCGTTTATAGGATGGGATTTACGCATTCAACACAACCTGGTAGCTCATGGTTAAAAGAATACAACAAGTACGTGAAACCCTAAACCTTGTAGCTCACGGTTAACAAAATATAGCAAGTACCCCAAACCGTAAACCCAAACTGCGAAAATGAAACCTGATTGAATGCTTATGTATACTGTGCTGTAACGTTTTGAATTAACTGTTTAACAGTCAATATCCATGGCAATTTCGCTAGGTGGGTCGAATCTCCGAAATGCTCTACAAGTTGTCAAGTCTTAATCCTCCCTGTACAAATATTTGCTATGCTCGATAGTATCTACAGTATGAAGCTCATGCCACTTTTGAACAAGCAATGGCTCTGGAAAGCATTTGCAGACCCATCGGAAGGAAAGCACGCCATTATTTGAGGGAGACGCACCAGTTTTCACCTCCAGAATACACAATCAGCAAGTTTGATTTCAAAAATAGATCTATATTATTATTACCTGCCTTAGCTATACTTTTTTGTAATAATAAATTATTATTATCGTACAATGTCAAGATATATAGTCTTATTTTGTATAATGATGGTGTATTATGTTAGACATACATCAAAATGATGATAATAAATGAAAGGAAGTTAAGGTAGTAGAACAACTTCTTACACTAACCTTGAGAGGAGGGTTACATTAAAAAAAAATAGATTTTTACAATAGTTACAAAAATTAAATAGAATAAAACAAATTGATTTTATAACATAGCACTATGATTTACATGGGGAAAACCCTTTTAGGAGAAAAACCCAACATTCCAAAGTTGTCCAATATATAATTCTGATAGTTCTGATACTAAATGTAAGTACAAATCCAAAAGCCAACAAGATGAGAGGGGGGGGGTGAATCATACAAACTTAATCTTCCATAAAAACATCAGATTCAACCTCGGTAACATATACTTCAGTAATATAACCAAAATTGTTAAACATGCAAACTCAAAAGCATATAAACATCATAAACCTCATAACACCATATTTAACATGAAAACCCAAATAGGGAAAAACCCCTATGGGATTTCAGACCCACTAAGAAATATACTCTTCTAGAGTATGCTCGGTTAAAAGCAAATCCTGTTAAAGATTACAAACACATTGCTAGATGTGACCCGGTTAAGGGATTTCCCTCAGATCTATTAGGATCTTCACGTTGTTAGAAGTGACCTTGTTAAAGGATTTCAAACACTCAATCAGAATGTTGCCTTGCTAGAGGGTTTTACAAATAAGACTATTAAGTCCACTTGGTTAAGAGATTTTCTGTCACTTTCACAAAATAACAGTAATAAAAATCTATTTGCAACTTCACATCTAAAATGCTAAAGCAGATTCTTATTTGTTCAATACAATCTAGTCATAGAACTAATCTTGTCCATCTGCTGGGCTTCTATACTCTGTTATTCAAACAGGTCTTCAAGCTTTTGTGCTCGGTAATCACTATGTAGCATCCTTGTGCATACACTTGCCCACATACATTGTTTATCAACAGTTTCCTATTTATAAACAATTAGCTAACCGCTTAATCTCCCTGATCACATTTCCCATGATCAATCATAGCCATCAGATCTTCAAACTTGTGCAGGTTCAATGCATCTTTCGATCTGAAAATGTTTTACCTTGCCTTGGAACTTGCATATATTTCTTGGAACTTGTGCTAGGGTGTTGCAATTCAATTTGAACTATAGATCTTCCTGCTGATCTTCCTTTGTCATAAATTCTTAACAAACTATATTTACGACATACCAATCATTTAATCAGTTCCAACTCATCAGCTTCCTTCATTAAATAATGCATGTAAACATTTAATGCATTCTGTTACAGCTCAGTTAGAACTCAGTTACAACTCAGTAAATACTAAACTTCACTCGGTAGACATTCCGCCTTCATTAACCGATAGCGATAACCTTACGGTTTATCGACTAGGTTCTTTGCTTAATAACATAGTATAGTATTAACCTTACAACTTACAACATATGTATGATGTTAAAACAATCTAAACATCATAATCTCATCATTGTCTGACTTGGTACTAGTTGCCCATTGAATACCTTATTCATCCCCTTATTCATCATATTCTTTCATGTGTCTTTTACCGACATCTTTATACTCTTTAATCATACTTCTCAAGATATGGCAACATCATACTGATTTAGAAAATCAATTTCTTAACATCAATGACAAAATAATAATATCAAGACATTAAACATCCTTAATCAGTTATATCCATAATCATCAAAAACCTTCTCAATATGCTTATTGAAATGTCAACAATCTTTCATTGTCTGTTATAATGTTATATTGCCAACAATCTCCACCTTCGGCATTGATGGGAAAACCAATTGATTTGACCTTAAAAGATTTGGATTGTCGTGATTCTAAAATGCTGAAATGCTCTCTTGCTGTCATCAGACTTCTCCCCCATACATTAGACTTCTCCTCTTTTTTCAGTCTTCTTTCCAATCTTCAGTCTTCTCCCCTTTCTCAGTTTTCTCCCCCTTTGACAACAATGCCAAAAAGTAAAGAACTAAAACATAATTTCTTCCTGTATGAAGTGAATTCCTGCTGTAATGTGTCAATTCAGTCTTGGTCAGAGCATTTTGTCTTCAATTCCTATTCCCTATATTGTTTCCTGTAATATTTCCTGTACACCTTTAGAAAACATCATAAAGTGTGCAAATCAGCATCAACTCCTAAAAGATATTCGATAGAGTCATCAGATTGATGCTTTCACCGAACTCAGTCAGTGAGCAGAAGATAGGGGTAGGACCCCTAATTTACTTCTAAGATATTCAAAAGTGTCCCTTAGTAGTGGCTTGGTGAAGATATCTGCTATTTGTTCCTTTGTGCTAACATATTCCAACACCACTTTTTTCTCTTAAGCTTCTTCTCTAAGATAATGATATTTGGTAGAGATGTGCTTTGTCTTAGAGTGCATAACAAATTTTTTTGAAATGTTAATGGCACTAGTATTGTCACAGAATATAGTTACTAGCTCTGTAACTTTCTCATTTATACCTTCCAATAGTTGTTTGATCCATGCAATGTTGGTACAATTCAATGCTGCAGCAACGTATTCAGCTTTTGTTGTTGACTGTGAAACACATCCTTGTTTCTTGCTAAGCCAACTCACTAGTCTTTCTCCTAAAAAGAAAGCTCCTCCACTTGTTCTTTTTCTGTCATCAATGTTGCCTACCCAATCAACATCAGTATAAACTTTTAAATCAAAATCATTTCCTTTCTAATATACTAAGCCATAATCATCAGTGCCTTTCAAGTATCTAAAAATTCTTTTAATTGCTATCATGTGTGTTTCCTTAGGATCTACAGAGAATCTTGCAACTATACCTACTGCATGTGCTATGTCTGGTCTGCTATGAACAACATATTGTAGCTTTCCAATCATGGATCGGTAAAGTGTCTCATCAACAGATGCAGATTTATCATTCTTTGATAATTTGCAGTTGGTAGTCATAGGAGTACTTACTGGTTTTGAATCCTCCATTCCAAATTTCTTCAAGATTTCCTTTATGTACTTGGATTGAGTAATTAAAATCTCATTTTTCATTTGCAGTATCTGTAAACCTATAAAATACTTTATCTCACCGATTAATGACATCTCAAATTCTTTGCTCATTTCATTTCCAAAGTTCTTGCATAAAGAGTCATTTCCACAAAATATAATATCATCAATAAATATTGCTGAGATTAGTATTCCATTTTCATAATTCTTCATGTACATATTGTTGTTCTCACTTATCCTTATAAAACCAATCTTAATCAAATAAGAGTGCAATCTTTCATACCATGCTCTAGGTCCTTCTTTCAAACCATATAAAGCTTTGTTCACTTTACATACTTGATCTTTATTATTGTCTTCAACAAATCCTTCAGGTTGTTCAATAAAAACTTCTTCTAATATTTCATTCAGAAATGTAGATTTGACATCCATTTGATATATCTTGAAGTTTTTGAAAGTAGCATATGCCAACAATGTTCTTACTCCTTCAATTCTAGCAACAGGTGCAAAAGTTTCACCATAATCAATTCCTTCTTCTTGAGCATAACCTTTGCAAACTAGTCTTGCTTTGTTTCGAATGACCTCTCCTTTTTCATTTAGCTTTTTTTTGAAAATCCACTTTGTACCGATTCCATTTTTGTCCTTCGGTCTTGGGACTAGTGTCCATGTGTCATTCTTCTTGATTTGATCAATCTCTTTTATCATATCATTTATCCAATCTTCACTGTTAAATGCCTCTTTCACTATTCTCAGTTCAAATTCAAATATCAAACATGAGTTCTGTCTCAGTTTTTTTCCTTGTCATCACTGGATCATCCTTATCTCCTATTATCTAACTTGGTACATGATGTCTTTTGACATACTTGGCTAATACAGGCTCGGTAGGCTCTGTATGATTTTCTTCATCACTCAATAATTGGATATTCTCTTCATTTTCTTCAACAGTTTTCTTGGTAAGACTTGTTGGTTGAACATAGACAAATTCATCATAGTCTTCTGGTTCCTTTGAATTTCCTTCATCATTTCTTTCTGCAAATTCATCAATTTTCACATTTGCACTTTCTACTATTTTGTTAGATGATTTGATCAGACATTTAAATGCTTTGCCTCTAGAAGAATAATCTAGAAATGTTCCTTCTTCACTTTTCTGATGAAACTTGCTATTTCTATCATCTTTGTGAACATAGAATCTACTTCCAAATATTTTAAAATAACTTACATTAGATTTCTTATCATACCAGATTTCATATGGTGTCTTCAAAGTACCTTTCTTCAATTGTACTTGGTTCAGGGTGTAAACTGTTGTGCTTTTTGCTTCTCTCCAAAATGTTTGTGGCACCTTCTTTTCAATCATCAGTGTTCTAGCCCAATCAACAATAGATCTGATTCTTCTCTCAGCTATTCCATTCTACTGTGGAGTTCTTGGTGTAGAGACATGTCTTTTAATACCATGATCATTGCAGAATAAGTTGAATTCATCACATGTGAAGTCTCCTCCTCTATCTAATCTAAGACATTTCAGTTGTCTTCATGTTTCATTTTCAACTCTTGCCTTGTACCATTTAAACATTTGAAAAGCTTTTGATTTATCTTTTAAAAACATTACTCACATCATCCTTGAATAGTCATCCACAAATTATGAAATATTTATCACCATAATAACTTTGAACTTTCATAGGACCACAAAGATCAGTGTGCACAAGATCTAAAATTCCCTTAGAAGTGTAAGACTTACTTGTAAAGCTTGATCTTGTCAGCTTATCCATTTGGCATCCTCGACACATAGCATTCTCAAGTTTTTTAAGACTCGGTAGACCTCTTACTCACTGCTTCTTGCTTATTTTGATCAGATTATCAAAATTTACTTGACAAAACCTTTTATGCCATAACCAGGTATCATCTATCTTTGCATAAAGACATTTATTCCGAGTTGAGTCAAGATGAAATGTATTACCTTTTGTTTGTGTCCCGGTAGCAGCTAACTTTCCATTCTTGTCATGAACTTTGACAATTCCTTTCTGAAATTCTATTCGGTAACCTGTGTTGTTTAGCTATGCTACACTCAACAAATTATATTTCAAACCTTTAACCCAATAAACATCATTACATCTTGCATTGTCAAGAGGTGTTATGGATCCTTTACCTCTTACCGAACATGGTGCATCATTACCAAATCTAACATAGCCTCGATCATAATCTTCTAACATAACAAACTTGTGTTTAACTCCTATCATATGATGTGAACATCCACTATCTATGATCCAAGAATCATTAGTGTTTATGTGAGATATTAGGGCTTTTTCTTCATACTTTTCTTCATCTAATCCATCTTTGATAGCCACATAAACTACTTCCTTTGTATCAATGTCATCTAATTTATCATCATTGGATTTCTCATCAGCTATTAAGCATGTCTTTCTATCTCTTCTTCTGAAGTCTCGGTGTCCTCTGTAATGAGTATCCTTTTGTCTGTCATCTCAGTAATCTCTCTTTTCACTAGATTCTTTGTCAGGACAGTTAGAAGCCATATGTCTTATCTTATCACAATTGAAACATTTCAAAGGTAGTTTTCCTTTATACTTACCTTTTCCTCTCGGTAACCTCTTGGCTAATAGTTCTTCAAACTCTTCCTGCTTTCTGATTTCCTCATACAGTTTGTGTACTTCTTCCATGTTCTTACGAAATCTTTCACTTGCTCCACTATGATCTCCTTCAGAGTACTTATACTTTCTTTCATTGTAATCATTAGATTCATCAAGATGAAAAGAACTAAATGTAGATTCAACTTTATTTACTGAAGATCCAATGTTATCAAAGTTACTTAACTCAAATGCATGTAGCTTACCAATGGTAGCATCTAAAGAAACTAGCATATTAGGTACAGACCTCAATTCATTAATTGCAAAGACTCAGATTGCATAAGCTGGTAGAAGGGTTCTTAACAACTTACTTGTTATATCCTTTTCTTCAATAGTTGCACCTGCTCCTTTAATTTGATTAACAATCTCCTTTAGTCTTGTACTATACTGAGTTATGTTCTCACCTTCACTCATCCTCATAGATTCAACTTGTCCTCTTAGACTATTTACTTTTTCTCTTTGAACATGTTCATCTCCTCCATATACTGATATGAGCTTATCCCACATTGCCTTTGCATCATTGCAACCTTCTAGGTTATTAAACTCTGAATCAGTCAATGCAGATGTTATTTCAATCATTGCTTGGATATTTTCTTGCTTTGCCTTTATCTCTTCCATTGTCAATGGATACGTGCTCGGTGTAACAAAATCGTTCTCCAGATAGTATATAGCATATTCTCCAACTCCTGATAGGTGCAGCTTCATCCTTTTCTGCCATGTAGAGAAACTTGACATGTTCAGCTTCGGTGCATCCCTCTTATACATCTTTCGATCTTTAACTCAAGTGCCTTTAAAATTTTCTTCCAGAGTCCAAGGCTCTGATACCAATAGATAGTTCTGATAGTAAATGTAAGTACAGATCCAATAGCCAACAAGATGAGAGGGGGGGGGGTGAATCATACAAACTTAATCTTCCATAAAAACATCAAATTCAACCTCGGTAACATATACTTCATTAATATAACCAAAACTGTTAAACATGCAAACTCAAAAGCATATAAACATCATAAACCTCATAACACTAGATTTAACGTGGAAACCCAAATAGGGAAAAACCACTGTGGGATTTTGGACCCACTAAGAAATATACTCTTCTAGAGTATGCTTGGTTGAAAGCAAATCCTGTTAAAGATTACAAACACATTGCTATATGTGACCTAGTTAAGGGATTTCCCTCAGATCTGTTAGGATCTTCACCTTGTTAGAAGTGACCTTGTTAAAGGATTTCAAACACTCAATCAAAATGTCACCTTGCTAGAGGGTTTTACAAATAAGACTGTTAAGTCCACTCAGTTAAGAGATTTTCTGTCACTTTCACAAAATAATAGTAATAAAAATCTATCTACAACTTCACATCTAAAATGCTAAAGAAGATTCTTATTTGTTCAATACAATCTAGACATAGAACTAATCTTGTCCATCAGCTGGGCTTCTATACTCTGTTATTCAAATAGGTCTTCGAGCTTCTGTGCTTAGTAATCACTATGTAGCATCCCTGTGCATACACTTGCCTGCATACATTGTTTATCAACAGTTTCCTATTTATAAACAATTAGCTAACCACTTAATCTCTTTGATCACATTTCCCATGATCAATCATAGCCATCAAATCTTCAAACTTGTGCAGGTTCAATGCATCTTTCGATCTGAAAACGTTTTACCTCGCCTTGGAACTTGCATATATTTCTTGGAACTTGTGCTAGGGTATTGTGGTTCAATCTGAACTGTAGATCTTCTTGCTGATCTTCCTTTGCCATAGATTCTTAACAAACTATATTTACGACATACCAATCATTTAATCAATTCTAGCTCATTAGCTTCCTTCATTAAATAACGCATGTAAACATTTAATGCATTCTCTTATAGCTCGGTTACAATTTGGTTACAACTTGGTAAATACTAAACTTCACTCAGTAGACATTCCACGTTCATTAACCGATAGCGATAACCTTAGGGTTTACCGGCTTGGTTTCTTACGGTTTACCGACTAGGTTCTTTGCTTGATAACATAGTATAGTATTAACCTTACAATTTACAACATATGTATGATGTTAAAACAATCTAAACATCGTAATCTCATCATTGTCTGACTCGGTAATAGTTGCCCATTGAATACCTTATTCATCCCCTTATTCATCATATTCTTTCGTCTGTCTTTTACCGACATCTTTATACTCTTTAAATCATACTTCTCGAGATATGGCAACATCATACTGAATTAGAAAATCAATTTCTTGACATCAATGACAAAATAATAATATCAAGATAGTAAACATCCTTAATCAGTTATATCCATAATCATCAACAACCTTCTCAATATCCTTATTGAAATGTCAACAATCTTTCATTGTCTGTTATAATGCCATATTGCCAACAAATTCAAAAACCAACAACAAATTGATATATACTTGCAAAACAATCATCTCAAAAGAGTATTACCAATAGAGATTCAGAGGCAACTCAATAACTATTAAACTCTTAGAAGACATCACAATACATAACTATAATAAAATACCCTCATAAAATAGGGTTGTCTTCTACAACAATAAAAACACACAAAATATCCATATTAGATCTATGGCCTAGTGATAAACAATCAAAAATTATTATCCAAAATTATACACAAAATGTGGCTTTTAGGGGCATTGTCCCTGAACTCTTGTTAGTCCCTGCAGTCCTTGGGCCAGACAAGGTGGATACCCCCTTGCAATTCCCCACACCTTTTATCAATGTTGACCTTTTATTATTATAAGGTTGAGACACTATTTGCCTAACAAATATCCCACTTGTAAAACACCTTGCAAGAGCAACTAGAGGGGTACTAACATCATGTTTTAATTGCTAGGGGTCCAAAGGCCCATAGATTCCATACACCATCTAAACTTCTCTTTTCTCACAACCTTAGCTAAATAATCTACAACATTCATCAAAGTCTCTTATCTTAATGAAATTCACCCTACCATTCGTGACCACATATTTGACAAAATTATATTGAACATCAATGTGCTTGATCCTCACATGAAATGTTAGGTTATTAGTTAAGTAGATCGCACTATAAATGTCACAATAAACTATCACTACACCTTGTTTTATTCCAATATTTGAACATAGTTTCTTAAGTTAAATGGCTTCTTTACAAGTATGAGTAGATATCATATACTCTACTTCAGTAGTGGACATAACAACCATAACCTATTGCTTACTCATCTAGCTAATTGCACCACTAAATAAAGTAAACACATAAGCACTAGTGGATCTTTTGCTATCAACATCAGTTGCCCAATCTGAATCCACATAACCATGAATATTAAGAAAAATATTCTTCAATCAAATTGCCACATGATAATAGAAAGAATATTATAAGATGAGCTTTAAATATATGAAGACTCTTCTAACTACATCCCAATGAACTCTACTAGGATTAGACATAAATCTTGTAAGAACTCCCACTGCTTGGGCAATGCCTGGTCTAGTGTAGATCATAACATACATCAAACTTCCAACTACTCTTTGGTAAGACACTTTTCTCATGTCTTCCATCTTTGATGAGAATGTAGGACAATTTGAAATGGATAACTTGTAATATTATAAATTATCCAATTGCATAAACATAAGAACAATCACCAACTAAAATTTTACACAAAATCCTAATCTACGCAATGAGGGAAAAATAAATTCAAAGTACAATAAACATGGTGCAAACCAAAAAATAATTGCATTGAGTCCTTCAAGCCTCCATTGTTCTCATTATTTCTTCCAAATTCTCTCAAAAATTAAGTGTAACCAAAGCACATTTGAAAGTGTAACATGAAGTGATAATGATGAAATTTTTTTGAAGATGTGGTCAATAGAAATGAGAAAAGAGATGGATTTCAATAGAGGATCCATGATTGATCAATGGCTATGATTAAATTCATCCTAGAAGGATGAATGGCCAAAGATCAAATGAGATGAGATGAAGATAAGAGATTGAAAATAACAACTTTTGTTAGGATTAAGGTGCCTCAACCATTAAAGTCCCAAGGGTAATTATTTAATCAATTAAATGGTCTCGTGTGCTGATTTTATTTTATTTATTTAATAAAATATATTAATTTTCCAAAGTGAAAAGCTTAATTGTGGATCCTGATAGCAAATTGGATGCAACAAGCTTTGATGAGAGAGGAAAATTGTGACACTTGTCACAATGGCTGAACTTTGAAGAAGTAAAATTCTTAGGAGGTCCTCAAAGTTCAGCTCAAGCAACATGTGGCAATTGCTTCCTATTATTTAGCATGAATTTGGAAGGATTCTGAGCGGGATCAAATCTTCCACCCAAATAAGCTTGGAGTAAAATGGAAAAATTTAATTCAGCAAAAGGATTGTTTATCTCATCTTGGATAACTTGTATTTGTGAAATAAAAGATATTTATATTCAAATATTATTTATGCAAGAGTTATGCCAAAGGAAGTTTCTAATTACATTCGTAAATACATTAAATATAGACACTTTTGGGAGATTTTTGTTTTTGTGTTGTAGGCTCTATAAATATAAGAATTGCTAGAAGAGTTATAAGGAAAAATTAATTTCACAGGATTATGCTGCCAGATTTTCTCTAGGATGGAGTAGGATGTAAATCTCCATGTAAAGGCCTAGAACCTGTAGATTGTAGTGTAACTATATTGTCTTGTTGAATAATACAATGTCTCTCTATTTTTTAAGCCTGGGGTTTTTCACTGAAAAGGGTTTTCCCCACATAAATTGTGTGTTCTTTTGTTTAATCTTTCTATTTTATGATTTTGTAATGTTGAATCTTAATGTTTGCATGTTGCTAAAATTGTTGTTCGATCTGGAAAGATCTTAAATTGCAATCACTTTCCTCTAAGGGCTAATATCTGAGATAAAATATTCCTAATTCTTCTTTATGGCATAGCGATGTGTGTTTGTACTTTATGCTCGATGAGCGTGCTAATATCATATGGCTTTTTTGGGATGCCCAATTTCCCTTTAATTGGTATTAGAGATTTGTTCCAAGATGTGCAGGTTGCTTGCATGTGATTTTTGTGAGTTTCATGTACTTGCATGTCTGTTGCATGTACTTACATGAATTCGCATGTCACTTGCATATGCTTGCATGTGAAGATCCTTAGTGTTTTGGGTTTTAGGTATTCCTTATGTGAAGATTTCTTAGCTTGGGAAGCTTGAGAGAATCTAAAAGAGTCAGCTAAAGGTTGATCATTTTTTTAGTGGAAGTTTTGCAGTTGTTTTAGTTTCGATAGCATGCATTTTGAAGGATTGTGAAGATGAAGAAAATTGAATTGTTCATGTTGAAATGATGTTTATTTGAAGCTCTTGTTTGAAAACAAAATCTTTCCTAATGTGTAATTTTAACACTTTATGGTTGCATGCAACAAAGTTTTCATAATGGGTGAGTGTAAGAGGCCCCTAGCAATATGAAGAAGCTTGGATTGTTTTTAAATATGAAGTGATGTTCTTATAATGGGTACTTAATTTTTCTCAATATTGGAAGGCATTTATTTTCTTACCCAAAATGAACGAAGGCTATGAAGTTGATTGTTGGATGATCTAGAAGCTTCTAGATTAGCCCATCTCCGTCAAATACATGTACTAATGGTGGCTATGGAGTTGGTATACAAACGGGTCTAGAGTTCCTAATTTGCTTTTTCCTCATGGATGTTTGCACTTGCATGGATTGGATTTGTTAAACTTGTGTGAATTATGTCATTGTTGTCATTGATGTCAAACTAGTCATCTGTTTTGGTTCGGATGGTATATGTAGCTGCTATGTGCATTTTTTGCTATGAAAAAATGATGCAAGTTATGGTATTGCTATGGGATGTGATGCAATAAGAAGTAATTGATCTACTGGAGTTATTTATGGAGGATCCTTATTTCTAGAATTTTGAGTTGTGTTTACACTGATCTCGATATCAGTTGTGTGTTCTGATATCAACTATTTTAGTTGTATCTTTTCATGTCTTGTGATTCAGTATCTATGGTATGTGAGGAATTTGTATTTTAGAATTGGGAGTTGTTATGTTTCGAATTTTGTGTTTATGGGTCAATATCTATGGGTTCAGTTGACCCATATCCCATTCTAGTAATTAAGGTATATGCATCAATGAATGAAATATGTAAAGGGAAGCATGTAGAGATCTTTCTAAGGCTGACTTGGTTATCATGATTATGTTTAAGGTTTTATTGGATAATGTGTTGAGCTAGGGCAACACATTATCCTAGTATGCAAGCTTTCTAATATATATAAAGAAGTATATGAAGGTGTAATATATAGAGACTGTATGTGATGAGATGTAGTGTGTGAAGTGTGAGTTGTGGACAATGAAGATAGTTGGTGCAGAGTCAAAGTACAGAGAGTGTTGTAGTATTACTTCGCCGGATCTACTATAGATATTTAGTTGTATAGAGATATTTCATTGGATCTATTGTAGGGTTTGTTAATGTGATATGAGCTTAACTTGGAACTAATCTCATGCATTTGGAGATGCAAATTTCTTTAGTTCAATTATTTATGTTATACTGAGCATTTCTCTTGTAAGGTACTTTTGTAATCTTGTAGTGGGCAGTCTAGTAGTGAGCCATTTTTGTCATCTGGAAATGACTCATCCAGTAGTGAGCCACCTTTTGTAAACACCATATAACTAGTTATATTCTCTTGAGAGTTAACACTCTCCGTGGTTTTTCTCATTTTTTTTTTCACGTATAAAATCTGGTGTTCCATTTGTGGTTGTGTTTTCATGTTTATTCTGCATTTATTGTTTCATGTTTGATATGCTTGATACATAAGAGGTCTAGTTTTGGAGAAATTTTTAAGTGGTGGGAATATTAATGTAGACACCTAAATTAATTATTTTAATTAATTTAACCCTTCTACATAATTAATTAATTTAATTGTGTTAGTCTTTAGTCTTTAGTCCAATGATTGATCTTTATTTAATAAATCAATTTTACTTTCTTCTTCTAAGGCATTCAAAATTGATTCTTCCAAATCCTCCCTTTTGATTAATTAATTTCAATTAATTTACTAATCTAGGTGATTCCTACAAAACGCTTATTCCTAATCCATCATTAGTCTAATTAATTCTTCTAGAAACTCCCTTAATCCTACTCAACACTATTCTTCAATTTTTAATTATCCCCACTCATTCTCTCTCCTACTGAAATCCTCCTACAAATCCCACTTGCTTCTAATCCTCACATAATTCTTTTAAATGATCCCCCTAATCCCTTGCTAGTACCGAATCCCCATGATTAGGTACAAAAGTCAACCATAGCTAATTACAACTAAATCCTTTTGTCCCCTTCTTCACCTTCCACCTTAAATGCTCCCTTTTTAGGTGAATGTAAGATTTTCAAGATCTCGCGTTCTCCCATGATTCTCACCTTCCCAAGAAAATTTAAAATTCTTTTTCCCTTTTCCAATCCCCATGCACACAATATCTTACAAATTTTTAATTCATTTTATTCCTCCTAGGTGCATTGGGAACTCTTCCACATGTACCTTGAGGAGGGTGTAGACAAGAAATTCCTTTATGGAAAATCTCTTGGTCTCCACCCCCCCTTGTCATGTCATTGTCCTTTGATCCATGTGATCTCCTCTCCTCAAATCCTAGCCCTCCATTTCTCTTCAATATTGACTGTCCATTTTCCTCTATTCAATTCTATAAATTGGGGTCTCCATATCCTCATTCATCATCTCCAATTTGTGCAGTCTTATGTTGATAGTTTGAGCCTAGAAATCATCCCAAATATCCACATTATAGCCAAATCCATATTCTCCATTGCTTAATCATTTCATCCCTTCATCTTGCATCCATTAACCAAATCTCACAATCATCCTTTTTTGTGCAATCTTGGAGAGCCATCCACAATCAAACAAAGGAGTACATCCAATCAAGTGAAGCAATAGGGCACATTCCACTTCATCATTCACTCAATTGGAGGAACAAGAGAGGTCTTCTCTTGCAAGGTATAAGTTAGTTAGTTTATAGCTTTTACGTTCTTTTCTATGCTTATTTGTTTGTAAAATGACCCTCTACTGCCTTGGTTGATTTTCCTTGGTTCATTTTGGCACGACCCATGGGACCCACATCTTGAAAATCTAACTATTTTTATAGATTTTTCATGATTTTTAGTCATAGGTTTTGGATCAACGCGAGAGCATGCAAATCAGAGCATGTGCCTCAGATTCAACGCACGTGCCTTTGATTTGGCACGAGCGTAGGTTCTTTAGCACGTGCATTTCAAATTTAAAATCTACTATCCCGTGCTTTTATACAAGATGTATTTCACCACGTCTGATTCAGTTTTACCGCATTTAATTTAGTAAAAACAAAATTGCATTGTTAGATTGCAATTCCTCATACTTTTTGTCTTAAGCACTTAAAATAAAAAAAATAACCAAAAAAAAATATCGAAACATCAATTAAAAAAAATCTTCCTTTTTTATGATTGTCCTATTTATATTGCTGTAAAATTAGCATGTGCACAGGCATTTCAATGACTATGGTTTGGTTCAGCGCTTCGGTTTCCTGCTTTCTGTCGAACGTTCAAATTTGAATTTTTGAATTTTTTCATTATTTGCTAATCTTTTTGTTACAATGTGTATGCTCGTGGTTTGGCATAGGAGTCTTGTGTCAGTGCGACCATTTTCAGGTATAATTTCTGCTTTTGGGAATTTATAGTCTATTTTCTATTTTTTCTATTTTCAACAAGCAGGCACTGCTTTAACGCGTACGCAAGTGTTTCAGCGCTTGCGCAAGTGCTTTAGCGCATCTATCTATATATCAACATGTCCATTGTGCATATATAATTTTTTGTGTTCTGATCAGATGTTGAGTTTTGTAGGTCTGTAGGGTTGGTCTAAGACTAGAAACAAAAACTACTGACTGTTTATTTTGCAGAATGTGGGGTGAAGACTTGATTTTTCACTAATCTAGTTGTGTTTCATTAATTTCTAGATTAGCACACATTTCATTTTGGGTAAAAAAATTTACCAGTGTCTTCTTTATATTAGCAACACATTTTATTTTCTTACGGATCAATGAATATCATGTTTGCGATGTCTTATTTTATTTTTATTGCATGTTTTTTCCCTTAGAGAGCCTGCCTTCCTGGTTTGCCTAGCACTTCGCACAAGCATTGGTGAGAGGGGAACAACCCAAGTGGTAATGAGCTAAATCCAAGCTCTTGCAAACCACTATAAATAAATGTGTTTGTAATGAATGTTGCAAGCAACGTGTGTTGATTAGTCCATACCGATACTATGTCTCCCCATAAACCCTATAAAGCACAACCTCTATAGGTTGGGAGCCTTCCATAACTATGGAGTGTAAAGTGTCACATGTATGGCCACACGAATGGATGCCCTAAATAAGATCTCTTGTTTTTAGAAGCCAAAAACCTTCTAGTCATTGGTGCAGGAGGTCGGAACTCTGAAGGTGCTCACATATTTATAGCTCTTAGTAGAGATATGAAGTTCACTATGGGAAGTTTTCATGGGAACTCATGCTTGGCTACCCTAGAGAAATGAGTGTTGAGGGTGGAGCCAGTGGGGTCAAGCATCTAAGTATCTACTCTGAGTAAGCGTAGCTGGGAAACCAAGTGAGATCCATGACTATTGTCCTTCCCTGCCTTAGGAAGTGTTGTCAAGGTGAATGATTGTCTTTGAGTCACAATTGGCCAATGTGTTTGCTATTTTTGTTTTTTTCTTACCAATAGTAGAGTGATAAACAATCCCCTCATCTTGCACATTTGTCAAACATTCTCAAGTCCAAATTTTCACACCTTGCATAGTCAAAGTCCAGATCTAGTCCATCACATCTTCACCTCATGTTTCATATGCCTAAGTTGTAAAAGCATCCCAAGAAGTCAATCCATCATCCAATCAAGAAGAAGAATCTCACACAAGTCCAATTCATTATACGTCGAAAGTTTTGGTATACCAACCACAAACTCTTTCTCAAACATAGGACCTTTTTGCACCAATATCACAATTGTATCCATGGTCATAGCAATGAGTTTTATGCTAGTGACGAACTAAGAGTTTGTGCCCTACACCAAGGATCAGGGTTGTCTTTCAATACCAAATATCATCAAAATTGAGGTGGTTGCATTCCTTCATACAATTTTCCATCCATGCCTATCACTTATTAAGTCATTTCCATTTCAAGGTTAATCTAGTCATCATTTTTTTCTACTTATCATCATCATCCTTCTTTGATCTTTCATCATTACCATTATCCAAGGACTTAGCACATCAATCAACTGCATCCTCAATCAAATTATCCTCAACTAAATCAATCATCCTTAATCAATCATCATCCAATCAATCAATCAAATCAACCTCACTCTAAGGTTTTATACCTTGTGAAGTTATATTTAGAACTCATCTTTAAGTAGTTAATCATTTAGCTTTTGTGCTTGGCAAATAATCTCGCCCAAGTATATTTGCCTCATCTTTTGAGTAGATCAAGACTCCTATTCTAGGTCTTTATTTTTCTTAGGATCATTAGTCAATCCTTAGTAGAAAGAGACTTTGATCATTATCCTAAGGTATAAATTTTACCCAACTTGGTCGTTACCTTGTTTGTGGTTTCATCAACATCCCCCACCTAAAATCCTCATCTAAGGACTAAGGGGAAACCTTAATCAAACTCTTTTCCTAATCGAAGGACCCCATCAATAATTTTATCCAACTTCATCAGATCCAAACCAAATCAAAAGTCCAAAATCCTAGCTAAGTCTTTTTATCAAGTTTTCTTCCAACACCTTTTCCTAAGATTATTCTTGCATGGTCACAACTCGATCTCAAAAGAAGAAGATGGCCAAACAAAAATATGGCATGGTGGACATTAGTGTCCTATATCAAGATCCTATACAAGATCCCATGCAAGGGAAAAATGTGCAATGCAACACTCAAGATCCACAACCACAAGGGGACCCTAACATGGTTGATCAAGATGGACTCTCCCTGAAAGTGAGAACATTCTTAGAGGATTCATACAATCAATAAATGATGGAGAAATTCATTTGACATAATCCTATTGGTCTTCTAAAGACTCTTATTGAAAATGGAGCTCGCCTTCACCCTGATTTCAACAGATCCATTCTTGATCAACAACCATAAGGATAATTCGCTCCTATTCAAATTGTTGCACCTATCATTCAACCTCAATCAATAGCACTAGTGGTATCCATCCCCGTGGTTTCTATCCAACCTTCTTCTTCCTTGAAATTTATACCATTATCCAACCCAATCACATCTATTCTCCAAAATGTCTCTATACCATCTTCTTCTACCTGACCACATGTCTCTATTCCATAATCTTCCATTGCTCTTAATAATACCACCAATTTCATCAATGCCTCTCTTCCTCCTATCACAACAATCCACGAGTTGCGACCAATTGTCACTCAAGTCCCTGTTACATCAGTCATCACATCTCACATTCTCACTTCTTCATCTTGTCAATACATTATTGGTGGTGGTATATCTTCCATGACTCATCAGATACTCAGGGAAAACACACTTCATCATATCCAAGACCCACAACATAATATAATCAAGGAAATCTAGGACATGAAAAACATCATCAAAAACATGAAGCGACTAACAAAAGAAAACCTTATTCATTTGAGGAATTTTTTCCTTGTCCTTATGATTCTTCAATATCAGTTTCACCTTACCCACAAGGGTTTGAGATGCCTAAGTTCACAAAGTATGAGGGTAAGGGGGACCCCTGAGACTATGTTTGTGAGTTTCACATCTTATGCCAAGAAGTCTCCTATAGCAACTTATATCTTTGTATACTATTCCCTAAGAGTCTCACAAGTGATGCTCTTGCATAGTTCTTGTCTCTGCCTAGAGGTTTTATCACCTCCTTTCTAGACTTAGTAGAAAAGATCATGGCCCATTATGCTTACAAAATTGTGAATGATGTTTCCATGATGGACCTTTGTAACACAAAATAGAGGCTTGAGGAAAATTTCACCATCTTCTTGCAAAGGTGGTGACACCTTATCAAGAAATTCTAGTGGGATATGCCAGAACAACACCAAATTGAATTATTTCAAAAAACTCTGGTACCCGAACTATCAAAACCCTTAACATCTCAGTGCATAATGTCCTTCCAAAAGTTGAGTGACAAGGGCCTAGATCTTGAACTTGTTTTGTAAGAGGATGGCACTCTAAAGCAATCTCAAAAATCAAGTCAAAATACCTCCTCTTACCACAATGATAAACCAAATTTTTGGTCTAAAAACAAGAACATAGTCAACAATGGTGTCACTGATGCAAAGCGGGTCCAAACCGTGGCCACCCCTCCAAAGTTCACCACCACTAATCTCCAATTCAACACTCAACAAAATAATTAAAATCAATCTCAGAGTCCCTCCAATAATGTCTCAGTGTAGGGGCGACCACCTCGATCTAATAATCAGGCTGGAAGGAAGTATACTCCCCTTATTAAGCCCATTGAGGTCATGTTCCAAAAGCTTGTCCAAGCTAGTGCGGTTGTCTTTCTGATAACTCACCCATTTGATCCCAACCAAACCAAGACTAGGTGGTATAATAAGAATTATTTTGTGAGTATCACCATACCAATGGGCATGGTACACAAAAGTGTATCAAACTAAAGAACTACATACAAGATCTCATTGACAAGGGTGATATTGAGGTAGCAACAACAAAATTTTGTAACAATAAAAATAAACTCAAGATGTACCAAGAACCCTTCCTGAAACCTAACAAAGGAAAGACCTCATCATCTAATGCTATGAATTATGAGTATACCAATCATATATCCAGCTTTGACTTCTTGGTGGGTCATATTGAGCCTATAGATAACCATGTCAATGTAGTCACTATCCAAGGAGCTACCCCACCTCCTTCCCAAATCAGATCTAAGATCATTATTCAAGGAAGTCTCACCCTTCCTCAACTAGCAAGAAGACCTAATCCTACTAAAATAGTCATTCAAGGTACCACACCTTCTGCTTCCCATTTTTAGGATGACTGCAATGTAACTACCCATCGTGGGAGGGTAATTGTCTAAGGAACCCCTCCTCCACCAAACTCTCTCCCTATATCATCCACCTACTAATATGACCTCCTTGGCCATCTTGGGAAGACCCCCACACATATCTCCATCTTAAAGCTCCTCAAGACCTCCCTTGTCCACAAGGAGATTTTGGAACAAGCCCTCCTAGAGTCACATGTCCCCAATAACATCAATGCTGCCCAATTCCAATCCCTCATTGGAAACCTTTCTTCCTAGCAACACCTTGTTTTCACCTCCAAAGATTCTCCCATGGATGATGATCATAAAAAGTCATTACATATTGAAGCTCTTATCCAGACACACAAGGTTAAATGCATCTTGATAGATGGTGGATCTGGACTCAATCATTATACATATAAGTTAATCAAGAAATTGGGGCTTTGTGAGGACATTGTTGACACATCAGGACAGATCACAATCAAAGCCTACGATGATGCAAAAAGGGTTTCCAAAGGAATGATCACTTTACCTCTTTAAGTGGGACCTATTATAATTGAGAACCCTTGCCAAGTTCTGGATCTAAATCTCCCCTGTAACATTCTCCTCGGTTGCCCATTGATTCATTCTCTTCAAGCCATTCCCTCCACTTATCATCAATGCATTAAATTTCCCTTCAATGGTAGAGTGGTCACTATTAGAGGTGATCCACACCATTCTAATATTGCAATCTCATAGAGGGAAAATATCCATATCATTTCCCATTAAATAGACCCTCTCCAACTCCTCCATCTGATGCATCTAAAGTTGCCTCCACCTCATCCCAAACAGAATCCATGATCAAGATTGTAGACAATGGCTATGGAGTATACAAACTTGAGGGTGTCTTATTAATAGGAAATCTCCCCTTGTCTCCTAAGTTATTTGGCAAACTTAAAGAAATAAAAAGAGATCACAAACTTGTTATACAATGTAAGGACACCACATTCAAGCAATGGGGCCCACTTGATGAAGAGAGTCTCAAGATAGATGTTTCTTCCTGGTTGTATCGTGAAGAATATGAAGAACAAACAAATATTCCCAAGAAGATGTATCCAAAAGCATTAACCATAGTGGATAAGATGGGTTATAAAGGACACAACCTAGGGCCAGAAGAGAAAGGAATCAAAGCATTGATAAATCCCATCTCATACAAGTATAATAGGGGCTTGGATTATACTCCAGTACCTAAGATCAGTATCACTGGTACCCCTTCGAGTCCCTCCATGGATGTCGAAGACTCTAATGAAGAAAAATTCCATGAAATGCCTTTTGAGTACGAAGAGTATATCCTCTTTGACACCCATGTCAACACTATCACCCCCATAATCCCTTCCACCCCACATGAGCTGCAACTTGTTCATCCTAAGCTTATAGATTGGGACCAATGAGATAAAACTTCTTTGGACATATGTGTCGATGATAATGCTCTCATGGCTCTCCTAACTATGCACAACATAGAAGACTACAATAAAGTTCATGGGATTCAATTACATGAGAATGGATACTTGGGTAGTCAGGTCAATGCCCTTAGTCGCAAAAAAGATAATAAAAAGAAAACCCATGATTCCTTAGGTGAAAACCTTCTCGAGGCACCTTTCGATGAGGAAAAAGTAAAAACAAACAGCGTATCTTAAAGCAAAAATCTGGATTCGGTACTTGATGATGAGGGAATTGACCTCCCTACCATTGTGCCTCCACAACAAGATAGGTCAACTTTACTAATAGAAGAAACTTATAGTTCCAATGTCAACACTGAAGACACCTCAAAGAACGTGCTCATTGCTAAGTCTTTGTTAGATCAAGAGAAACAAAACTTAATAAATTTCCTCATAGAAATAAAGATCAATTTCACCTGGTCATATGCTAACATGACAGGCCTAGATCCTAAATTGGTAGCTCACAATCTTATTGTTCATCCAAATGCAAAACCAATTTAGCAAAAATTGCGCAAGATGCATCCGCACATTGCACTCCTTGTCAAAGTAGAGATTCAAAATATGTTGAATGTTGGAATCATAAAACCAATGGATTGTCCTGAATGGGTATCCAATGTTGTATCTATCGGCAAACCTACTGAGGGCATTTGTATTTGCATGGATTTCTGAGATTTAAATAAAGCCTACCCTAAGGATGACTGTCCGCTCCCCAACATAGACATGATTGTAGATCTCACAACGGGACATGAAATGTTATCACTAATAGATGGATTTTATGCATATAATCAGATTAGGATCGTGGAGGATGACCAATAAAAAACAACATTCACAACACCATGGGGCACCTTTTGTTATCAAGTCATGCCTTTTGGTCTCAATAATGTTGGACCCACATACGAACGAGAAATGAAAACAATTTTCTATGACCTTTTGCACAAAATCATGGAGGATTACATGGATGATCTCCTAGGAAAATACAAGACAAGACATGAGCACATCCCTATCCTGAGGCAAATTTTTGAAATATTGGAAAAGTATAAACTATGCCTAAATCCCAAGAAATGTGTCTTTGGTGTCACATCTAGGAAACTATTAGGTTTCATTGTTTCCCACAGAGGCATAGACGTTGATCTTGCAAAGGTGAAAGCCATCATGGATATGCCTCGCCCAAAGACCTTTAGGCAATTGCGCAACCTCCAAGGAATGCTCCAATCCATCAAACACTTCATCTCACAGCTCATGGACAAATGTCACCCTTTTGCATACTTATTACACAAGGATACCAAATTTAAATTGGATTGCCTATGTCAAAAAGCTTTTGAGAAACTAAAGAAATATCTTGCATCACCTCTGGTTCTTATGCCTCCCATTCCAAGACAACCACTCCTTTTGTACATATCAGCTACTACGGTGGCATTGGGGGCATTATTGGCATTATTGGCATAGACAGATGATTATGGAAAAGAGCATGCTATATACTACATCAGTTGTACATTAGCAGAGTATGAGATCAATTATACTCCTATTGGAAGAGCATGCTAAGCACTAGTCTTTAGCACACAAAAGCTCTAGTACTATGTGCTTAACAATAAAACAAAATTGATTGCTATGTTCGACCCTCTCAAGTACCTCTTATCAAAGGTTGCTCTCACTGGTAGAAATGGTAAATGGGTCATGTTACTAAGTGAGTTCGACATCGAATATGTAGATAGAAAAGCAATGAAAGGACAAGTGATAGCGCACAAGCTAGTTGATACTCCACTTCTAGGTGATCACCCTATCCTCACAGAATTTCCAAATGAATTCATAATTACTGTCACTACATCTTCCACATGGCAGTTATACTTTGATGGTTCTTGCACCCAGAATGGATCAGGGGCAGGCATATTATTGATCACACCCCAAGGATATTGTGTCCCTAAATCGTACAAGATAGCCTTTAAATGCACCAACAACACTGTAGAATATGAAGCACTAATCACTACACTCAGTTTGGCTATCCAATGGAAGATATCATAATTACATGTCTATGGTGATTACCAACTTGGCATTAAAGAAGTCAATGCCAAGTACCAAAAAAAAGATGACAAGTTTTTCCCTTATCAAATTATGGTTGAGGATCTCAAGCATCACTTTACATTAATCAAATTTGATCAGATTCCACGCATAAATAATAGAGTTCTGGATGTAATGGCCACTTTTGGTTCTATCCTTTAGATGCCAACACATGGTCAAAAGTGGGAGTTTTTGGTTGAGCAACTCTTCATACTGGCATATGATCTATCAAAGACTGAAATGGTGTGCATACTCATTGGTCCTGAATCCCCTTAGTATCGGGAGACCTTCACTTACCTAAGAGATAACACCATTCCTCCACACCTCACCAAGACCCAACAACAAACCATTATTCATCGTTGTTCCCATTACACTATCCTTGTAGATACCATATTCAGAAGGCATTTTGATGGTTCCCTCCTAAGATGTCTAGACAAACAAGAGGTTGAATGTGTTAGGTCTCAGAGACAACTGAGAGTGGGGGGGGTGAATAAGTTGTCTAAGAAATTCAAACCAAAAACAACTTAACCAACCTTAATGCTTAATACTAGTAAATCAGATTTTATGTCGATAGATAGTTTATCAGTTAATTATAGTATCAGTAAAGATTAATGCATGAAACAGAAAGACAATAACATCCACAACACATAACACCAATATTTGTACATGGAAACCTTGTAAGAGGAAAAACCACGGTGGGAAACCTTACCCACAATCAGATGATACTACTACAAATAATATATGTATACAAATGGGGTCTAAACATGCAGAAAGGCCAAGCGCCTAGAGCTCACTACTCAAACACAAATAGGAGTCACACTAACTACAATTGGATGGTTAAATCCAATAATGATGTACTGCTCAAAATAGCATCTTCATATGCTAGATTCAGTATTGGTGTAGTTCTGATTGCCTTCACAAAAACCTTGTTTCACCTTCAAATGATGTTTGCGTGTATAGCTCTACTTATTCTTGCATATACCTTCTTATAATTCTTTTTCCCAATCGCTTATCGATCTTACAAATAAGATCTTACATATATACCATAAACTAAGATCAATTTTAGTAGGTCGGCTCTAAAAGATATTATAATAAAATGATTATAATTAAACCAATAACTGATGCAATATCCGATTCAACATGTCGGCTTAATGCATTTACAATAACAATGAAATCATCTCCAAAGTGTGTCATGCTGATCTAGAATAGATAAGCCTATCGGTGCATAACCTGGACCTATTTGCCAGTACCAACAAATATGCAAATAAAAATATACCAATTAGAAATTATCCAAGACAAAGTGTCCAAACGATGTCTTCGACATAACTAGATGTTTTCCATGTTATTCCAAGTGCCGGTGAACAATATATCCTGCTAGTGTACCAAATACTGGTGACTGTGCATAAAGTCACTTGCTTGCCGGTGAACATAACCATTTCTCCAAAGTCCCAGAGTTGATAAGGGTTGATAGGTGTTGACATCAATGACAAAACCATACCAAAATACCAACAATCTCCCCCTTTGGCATTGATGGCAACACAAGATGAAAAATCATCAAAATACCAAAACAGAAATGGCAATTACCAAAAACCAACAATCTCCCAAAAGAGATCATAACCATAAATCAAAATATAGATATAGAGAGTAACAGTCTCTCCCAAAATAACAATCTCTCCCAAGGTAACAATCTCTCCCCCTGAGAGTAACATGTGATTTCCTTGTGTTTTTCCATATCAATCTCTCCCCCTTTGACATCAAATGCCAAAGCAATACAAAAACCAGATTCAAATACAAAATACCAACTACTCCCCCTGAGAAGTAGCTCTCCTCATCAAAGCTGGAATAAAATATTTCTCTGTTAGTTCTGTCGGTTGATGACAAACATCAACTATCTAAGTCTCTACCGGTGGGGGTATGACCCCAAGCTAGTCTCTGCGATATTCAAAAGTCTCCTTAGGCAAAGCCTTAGTGAAAATATCTGCAATCTACTCTTTAGTATTCACATAACCAGTTTTACTTCTTTTGATTCAACATTCTCTTTTAGAAAATACACTTTGATAGAAACATGTTTAGTTTTAGAATTTATAACCGGATTCTTAGCTATATCAATTGTTGCATTGTTATCGCAATAGATAGTTATAGGTTCCTTGCATTTTACCTTTATGTCCTTCAACATTTGCTTAAGCCATAATACCTGTGTACAGTTTGTTGCTGTTGTAACATATTTTGATTCTGTTGTTGATAAAGATGTACAACTTTGTTTCTTACTCAACCAAGAAATTAATCTCCTTCCAAGAAAAAATGCTCTATCGATGGTGCTTTTTCTGTCATCCACATCTCCCGCCCAATTTGCATCTGTATATGCACATAATTCAATGTTTTCATCTCCAGGATACCATAAACCAACGGTTGTAGTGCCTTGTACCAGAAAATCCTTTTTACTACTGATTCATGATTTTCTTTAGGATTACTCTAAAATCTTGAAACAATACATACTGCATTCATAATATCAGGTCCTGTTTGTGTCAAATACAGTAGGCCTCCTATCATAGACTTGTACCTAGTTAGATTAACAGGAGTAGATTCATCCCTTAGTGATAATTTGTCATTTGTAGTCATAGGGGTGCTTACCAGTTTAGAGTTTTCCATACCAAATTTCTTAAGTAACTTCTTCAAGTACTTGGATTGACTTAAGAATATACCTTTATTAGTCTATGAAATCTACAGTCCTAAAAAGAATTTTATCTCTCAAATCATAGACATTTCAAATTCATGCTGCATTTCAATAGAAAAGTCTTTACGTAATCCATCTTCTCCTCCAAAGATTATATCATCAACAAAAACTTCTATAACTAAGATGTCATAATTAGTCACTTTATAGTATAAGTTTCTATCAGCATTACCTTTAGAAAATCCAATCTTCAAAAGATATTTATCCAATCTAGCATACGAAGATCTTGGAGCTTGCTTCAACCCATACAAAGCTTTCCTTAACCTGCAAACCATATCTTTGTTATCTGTTAAAGAAAATCCATTAGGTTGCCCAATGTAAACTTCTTTTTCAAGATCTCCATTCAAAAATGCACATTTAATATCCATTTGATATACTTTGTAGTTCTTGTGTGCTGCAAAAGCCAAGAATAATCTGACTACCTCAATTCTAGCTACCAGTGCAAAGGTTTCATTATAATCAATTCCTTCTTTCTGAGAATATCCCTTACACACTAGTCTTGCTTTATTTCTTATTACCTTCCCATCTTCATTAAGTTTGTTTCTGATACCCATTTTGTTCCAATCACATTTTTGTCTTTAGGCCAGGTAACTAATGTCCATGTGTTTCTCTTCTCAATTTGTTCTAGTTCCTCTTCCATAACTTTAATCCAGTGCTCATCTTCACATGCCTCATTAATTGATGATGGTTCAATTTGAGAAATAAGACATACCTCTTCATTTTCCAGTCTTCCTCTTGTCATAACTCCATGATACTTGTTCCCAATTATCTGATTTTCAGAGTGATTCAGTCTTACATACTGGGGTGTCTTCGTTTGCTCTTCTTCCTCAGTTACAATGGAATTTTTAGATGATACCGGTGTAATTGGATCTTCATTCTGTATTGGATCTTAGGTAAATTTTGATTGCATGGTAAATATAGGTAAATCTTACCAGACCTCCATTATATTCCTAAAAGTTCAAGAATTTACCTTTATCACCAGTCATGTGATGTGAACATCCTGAATCAATGATCCATTCATCCTTAACTTCAACTTTACATGCCAGGGCCTGCTCTACCAGTTGACCAGTAGGTGTTGGTTGATCTTCTATTATAGCAACAAAAACCCATCCATTGTCTGTCAGAACTTCATCAGAATCATTCGTGACTCCTTCATCAACAAGATAACAAGATTTACCTTTATTCTTCTTAAATTTGTATCTCTCATATTCAGGGTTAGGCTTCTATGTTCTTCTATCTTCTTCTCTTAGTTGAGCATGCCTATTAGGGCACCTTGAAGCCATATCACCAATCTTATTATAGTTAAAACATTTAAAGGGTGCTTTACCTTCATACTTACTTCCAGCTGGACCTTTAGGCATTTTCCTTGCAAATAGTGCTTCAAGTTCTTCAAGTTCTTCATTTTCTCTCCTACTTTCCTCAAGTTCTCTTGCATAAAAGGCTTTCCAATCAGATTTGTCAAATGATGGTGCAGATGATGTTGATGCCTTAAAAGCTAAATCTATCTTTATAGTAGCAATAGGACCCAATTCCTCAATTTCAAAAGCTAAAAGTTTTCCAATCAATGTATCCCTAGTTACTGATGTATTAGGCATTATTCTCAACTCATTTATAGCAGTAACTTTCATTTTATATGCTGGTGGAAATCCTCTTAAAACTTTTAAAATAATTTCATCTTCACTTAAGGTTACTCCACAACATTTAATACCCAAAACAATTTCATTTACTCTTTCCATAAAAGTAGAAATACTTTCATCTTCTTCCATTTTTAGATTTTCATATCTGACCCGAAAGCTTTCAAGTTTGCAATTTTGACTATGGAATCTCCTTCATTCAATCTTTCCAAATGATCCTAAATAGCTTTAGCAGTAGACCTATCTGATAATCCCATGATTTGTTGATCTGATAATGCACTCAAAAGTGCTTTTCTTGCTTTGCAATCATTTTCTTCATCTTTTCCTAAGGTAGGTAGATTAGGCTGACCGTATATAGGAGCAATATAGCCATCCTTTGTAACATCCCAAATGTCCTTTCCAATGTAATTTAAATGTGTCTCCATTCTGATCTTCCATATACCATAGTTGGTTCCATCAAGTTTAGGATTGTCCTTCCTGAAATAGTTAGTAGACATTGGATCTCCTCAAGCTGTTAAACTTCTGCAAAAAGAGGACTGAGCTCTGATACCAATTGTTAGGTCCTAGAGACAACTGAGAAGGGGGGGGGGGGGGGGTGAATCAGATGTCTAACAAATTCAAACCAAAAACAACTTAACCAACCTTAATGCTTAATACCGGTAAATCAGACTTTATGCTGGTAGACAATTTATCAGTTAATTACAGTACCAGTAAAGATTAATATATGAAATAGAAACACAATAACATCCACAACACATAACACCAATATTTGTACGTGGAAACCTTGTAAGGGGAAAAACCATGGTAGGAAACCTTACCCACAATCAGATGATACTACTGCAGATAGTATATGTATACAAATGGGGTCTGCACATGCAGAAAGGCCAAGTGCCTAGAGCTCACTTCTCAAACGCAAATAGGAGTCACACTGACTACAATTGGATGGTTAAATCCAATAACGATGTACTGCTCAAAATAGCATCTTCATATGTTGGATTCAGTATCGATGTAATTCTGATTGCCTTCACAAAAACCTTATTTCACCTTCAAATGATGTCTGCATGTATAGCTCTTCTTATTCTCGCATATACCTTCTTATAATTCTTTTTCCCAATCGCTTATCGATCTTACATATATACCATAACCTAAGACCATTTTTAGTAGGTCGGCTCTTAAAGATATTATAATAAAATGATTATAAGTAAATCAATAAGCAATGCAATAACTGATTCAACATGTCGGCTTAATGCATTTACAATAACAACAAAATCATCTCCAAAGTGTGTCGTGCTAATCTAGAATAGATAAGCATGCCGGTGCATAACCTGGACCTATTTGCTTGTAACAACAAATATGCAAATATGAATATACCAATGAGAAATTGTCCAAGATAAAGTGTCCAAACAATGTCTTTGACATAACTAGATGTTTTCCATGTTATTCCAAGTGCCAGTGAACAATATATCCTATTGGTGTACCAGATACTAGTGAGTGTGCATAAAGTAACTTGCTTGCCGATGAACATAACCATTTCTCCAAAGTGCCAAAGTTGATAAGTGTTGATAGGTGTTGACATCAATGACAAAACCATACCAAAATACCAACAGAATGGGCACTATGTGAAGTGTACGAAGGTATCTATGGGGCACACTCAAGTGGTCTCACTTTGGCTAAAAACCTTTTGCGAATAGGATACTATTGCGCTACAATGGTAGATGCATACAATTATGTGAAGAAATGTTGTTGGCCATTTAGAGGAATTGATTATGTGTTGCATTGATGTTTGTTCATTGATGTCAACACTAGCTACTTTGGTTGTTTATCGGTATGCTTTTGGTCCCAGTAGGATGATTGGTTTCTAGTTGGTAAGTTCATGGTTATCTGGTATACTCAAGTATGCTTTGGCTTACAGAATTGGCTTAGATTTTCTATTCATGCTACTCAGATACATGTTGAGTTAGTTGGTTTTTACTTGGTGATTGGATGCTATCTTATATACTGGTAAGCCTGCTTTATTGGTCCAGTGAGGGTTTCACTAGCAGATCTTTTTTGAAGATCTTTTGATATTATACATTAGCTGTGTTGGTGCGGATTCTAGTGTATATATATGTGTATGATCTCATTGTAGATCATGATGGATAATGATGATGGAATGGTATGTAAGCAAATAATGTAATAATCATTCATGCATAGGATTTGGTCGACCATAGGTGATCGAGTTGGGTTTATGCAAGAGGTTTAAGTCCTCCAGTATTGAGCTTAACCATAACTATAATTAGGCATAGGAGATGCTATTATTGCAATTCATTCTTCCTTCCAGGTTGTAGCCTGAATTTTTATGTAGTCAGTGAGACTCCTTTTGTAATGAGTTGTGTGCTCTAGGCTGTTGGCCTTCCTACAAGTGTAGGCCCCTCAATTTGTAATCACATACTTACAACAGAAGTATTATCTGACTGTGGGTAGGCTTCCCACCATGGTTTTTCCCTTTACCAGGTTTTCCACATACAAATCTTGGTGTCATGTGGATGGTATCTATTCTCTTATTGTTGCTTATGCTTAATTGATATAGTTGTTATTTTGGTAATTGCTTTATGTATTCTGATATTGATCTTATGTGTTTTGCTATTGCTAGTAAATAGATTTGTCATTTCAAAATATTCTACTATGTGCCCAATGGAAGAGTGACAAAAAGTTCCCAACAGTTAGATAGATCTTTCATTGAAACATGATCTTCCTCTGCATTTGAAAGGGGAAGCTCCTTCGTATGATAGGGGTATTTTTATTTTCACGTATAATTAACTTTGAAAAGAATTGACATTTAGATTACACTAGATTTTAAACATATCACTATCAACTCTAGACTACACATGAGAAGAGGGTGAAATAGAACATTAAGTTTGCATAACGCCTATATATTTCAGAGATACTAATGAAATCTATAAGGTTACATGACCATCATCTTCATGAAACTAGGAAAGTAATTTGCAAGCTTGTTATTTCAATGTCACACAATAATTACATAACATCAAGCAAATGAATACTTAACAATCATAGGAGCACTCCCAATCTGCCTTGTATTAAAAAATGGTGAAATAATATAATCCAAAAATTTTAGCTGTCCCAAACTCATAAAATCCAAAAAGTCCTTCTTCCATCTATCTTTCTAATATTTATAGCCTCTCAAAATAACTACCTCATAACCAACTTTGATTATGAGTTAAAAACTAACTCATTTCTGTGCAAATTACAATGAGTTAATAACTACCATATATATGCACAGAAAAAGTCAACCTATTAACCTTGACTCTATGAGATAGAAAATTACAACTGATACAATGAAACCAGAAATAAACTCAAGACTAACCAAGAAACACATAACAAAAGAAAATATACAAAGATATGAACATGGCATTACTTTTCGATATCCCAAAAATCATGCTAGCTGATTATTTGTTTCTGTTAAATTGGTGTTTTGGCCTTAAATGACTTGTATGCTTTGAGTGTGTCCACCATGAACTTGTACCTAGGAATGACCACATTATCCATTTTTATTTTAGCAATTGCTTGGCTATCTTGAATGTTAACCAAATCCTGATAATATGAAGACATTCCACAAACATCTAAGGCAACTGAAACAACACTAAGTCTCTTCATTCTATTTGCATTTGACACATGTGCATCTACTAATTCAGTATCAATTTTGTCATGAAAATATCTTAAGAGAAGTTGACTATCTATTTGCTGAAAATCCTCTTTTACTGATACATCACCAATCATATTCATTGTATCTTCTATTATCTTCATCTTTGTCAGGCTATCAAGAGTTTTTGATACTCATCCAAGCATTGCTTGATATTCTCCAATTTCCAACTTATACTTTTGCACCATGTAGTGGATTGATTTTCTTCTTTATGAGAGAAAAACTTCTCAGCAATGAGTACATTCATATCTTCTTTTCCTATCTTTTGGAATTCCTTCAAAGTATCTTGCCAAGACATTTCTTGTTCCTTAGCATTCTTCAATTCTGCTGCAATTTCTTGTTCCTGTACATCCAACTTTATGTGAATATCCTTGGCCTTCTCAATAAAATCTTGTGTTTCAGACTTCATTTGATTAATCCACTCTTCTAACATCCTACTTTGTTTCTTGCATTTGTGTATATATTCCATCACCTTCTTCTCAATAATTCCTCCGGTATGCACTAATGTTGAAGTCGAGGATGACTCCAATTATGTATTTGAAGAATCCACAATAGATTTGATGTAGGATGAAAGAACCTAAATTTGTTTCTTTAGTTGATCCTTATTTTACTTATCCTTATTTGCTTTGTCAACAAGAATAGCTGCTAAAATTTGAAAATTATGGATAGCTCCCTCGTGAGTTGTAGGACCTAGATCCAACAGTGTCATGTTAAAATCTGCCTCACTAGCTTCACTTACATCTTTTTCAACAATGGGCTGAGCTACTTCAACACACAAATTTCCCGATGATGGATTAATTCCCAATCTGGATGCAACTTTGGTTTTCTTGGGTTTGGCTGTCTTGTGAAGTACATTTGCAACTGCATCAAAACTAGGAGTTCCCAGCTGGACATTCCTCTTCTTATTCTGCAATCTTTGCTGTAACTAGAATGATGAAGATGATACCAACGATTCTTGATTGCTCACATATTCAAAGGTTAAAGATGTTAAATTATTTGGGAAAAAAGGAGATTGGATTTTAGCATGAGCATCATTCATTTCAGCTTCTTCATGAATAACAAAATCACCATGTTGAGGAGATGAAATAATGATAGATGGTGAGGCGGAAGGAATTTGTTAGCTTTCAATATTGGGAGGGTATTGAGGTCAAACACTTTCCAACTAATCTTCAAGCTCCTGGACAAGATTCATTATTTTTCCTTTTATCTTCGATCTCTTTTTCGTAGTGATGATACTAACTTCACATGCCTTGGCAAGATCCTTCCCCTTTTCTGGATCTTCTCCATCATCACCTCCTTTGGAAATATTTTGGTGTGGACTCATCCCTGGGTTTGATCTTTGCAAATTAGCTGGAATGGAAGAACTTCCCTGTGCTCCATTTCTATCCTTTAAGGAATTAACTTTATTTGAAAGTCTAGTTGCCGTAGACTCAATCTTCTTACTTTTAACCCATTCAAGGGTCCTTCGAACCACATAAGCTGATCTTTCTTGAATACTTCTTATTTCTGAAACTAACCAATTGATGGGTAGAATTGGAAGAAGTTGAATCCTTTCAAAGTAAAAACCATCGTTCAAATCAGATTCATCATCCTCAATGATGTTCACATTTATTTCAATTCTATAATCAATTATCTATTTGATAGAAAATACAATCCAGTCCCTTTTCTGTACTTCAAAATCATCTTCACAGTCTTGCCAAAAATCTTCCATACCAGGAAAGTGTTCAAATCCGGTGCTGAGCTCTAACTCTCCTATAGCATATCCTTTGCTATCAAAGGGAAATATAATTTCATAAGGATATAGGTGAATCTTTTCTATAGACCTCTCGATACTTTGAGCATCTGTAAAGCTCTCACAGCTATAATAACCAAGTCCAATGGGAAAAGAAATAATACCATTTCTTTTATTCTAGCAAATTTTGTTAACTTGTGCAATCTGTCAGCATACCTCAATGAGGATCAACTTATCTTCAACAAACCTTGACAACATGAGAGGGAAGCCATCATAACATCCTATCCAAATGTATGTGAACTTTGGAAACTGTATAAAGTAACTACCATATTTTTGAATCAATGCTTCTACTTCTGAGCATATTTTGCGTCCAATATTTCCCTATAGCTCTCTAACTGTCAGCATAGTGAAAGCATCATTAATCCTCCTGAAGTGATGATAACATTCCTCCAACTGCAATTGTGGATGATAATTGTAAATCTGAGTCGCATCATTATAAATGCCTTCAGCATTCAATCCTAGCCATTTCTTCATCCCAACAATGGCATAGAAGAGGTACGATGTCATGTAGAAGTTATGATTGTCCTTTAGTTTGAGTAACTGCTCACAAATATTATTACTAATAATATCGGCCCAATTAATAAATTGTATGCCCTCACATATGATATTAATTAACAAGAACATTCACCCCTCAAAGTCATTTGAGTCTTCATTTCTTGTGACCCGATTCAAGAAAATAACCATATTAGTGACATCTTCCATCAGTAGAGACCTGTGAATTATTTTAGGAAGCTATTTTTTTCCTTTCCTTGGTTTTGCTACCAACTTCCTAGATATGTTATTAAAACACTAGGTTTCATTATTGATAAAATATGGAGTTTCAAACACTAGGTTTCAATATTGATAAAATAAAAAATACAAAAAAATCAATAAATAATAAATAAATAATCAATTCATCCATTAGTGACAACCACTTTGTGGCACTATGGCAAGTACCTTGGTTGAAACCTATTCGTAGGTGTCAAGGTAAATAAGTGAGATCCATCATCTATCAAGTCAGACTCTACCTCCACCACTCACTCACTAGATATCCATACTCGCCATTGCATAAACCTTCTACCATGGCATCCATCACCCCGTCTGCTGCCGGTTGTCCCTTTCATCCCAACATGAAAACCATCCAATCATTAACACTCCACAAAATAACCACCCATATGACGATGAGTCTTTTCCTGAATTATGAATATGTATCAGCCCATTAAATTGAGCTTTCATCCCATCAAATAGAGCTTTCATCCTAGTTAACTGAGCTTATTTCCCACTCTTACGCTTAACCTTCTTCTTGATTCATGTGTTATTCAAATGCCCATCCACATGCACTCCATCAACTCTCAGTACTCAAGTATCATATCTACATACAGATGTTCATACCATCTACTCTATTGCCTATTCACATCGATCAGTTACTTCTACCCATAAGGATGTATCCATCCCCTATTTGACAGTATATCCACGAATCTTAAGTCCTACTCTTGGAAGGAAATGCCAGTTGGCCTTGTGCATTTTTTTGCATGATTTCATTTATCTGCTTTAATTTTCATCACTTTTCCTATGACTGTTCCTATCGATGGCTGCCAAGACCAATTTATATCTTGGTATGTTATAGAGAGGGGTATATTGGGGCATGTTTTTCTACGTACTGACAACCTTGCATTAGTGTTTATCAACACTTGTAGGATTGTATTAAAGACATACTTGTTTTTCTGAGAGCCAGTCCATACCTTAGGTTTTCATGACATCTCAGTTCCTATAATTTGTGGTGTAGACTACCTTTGGAAATATCAAACTAGGTTGGCTCTCCATATTTTATGCACAACAAATCTCCCTATCCATCTCATATCATCTCATTTTTTCCATCATATACCCCTTTCACCTTTTGAAGACTTCAATTTGTCCCCCCTCGATGTTCTTCTATCCTACCAAAGGTCATTGCATTGTGATTGGCATATTCTCAAACAAATTTTACATTATTCATATAGGTGCATTACTCATTTTTATCTAGTGCATTAATCTTTCGTGTGTTGCATTACTCATTTTTTGTCCATCATTTAGGTTGCATTTCAAATTTTGATTGCATTACTCATTTTTAGTGTTGCACGTCACTTAGCTGGAGTTTCCAATTTTTTTTGCATTATTCATTTTATTTAAGGTCATTCATTATAGTGTGCATATTCATTATAGATTAATCCATTTAAATCACATTATGTATTCTCAAAATCATCAAAAAATCCAAAAATAATACATCATGCAATATATATACATATCATAGAATCTTAAAACATATGCATCCATATAGTTTGTATAAGACAAGATAATCATCCTACATCCATCAAAGTGTTAATAACATATCATAAACACATGCATATATAAGTATCCATCCTGCACCCACAAAAGTGTTAGTAACATATCATAAGTATATGCATATGCAAGCATCCATTGTGTATCACAAATAGGTCAACACAACATATGCATAATCATTATCAATACTTCACATCATAAAATAATAAATAATGTACATCATATTCTCCATAATAAAGAACATGCATATATAAGCGCTACCAAAAAATCATATATCACATATATATGTCTCTCAAAAAAATGAATATAACAATCATAGTACAATGGCCGCCTCAAAGGGTCAAAAATAATACATAATGGTATATCACCCACTATATCTTGTACCTCTCTGAACTATTGAGCCACCCTATATGGTGTATAGTACTCCATAAAATATACTGACCTACCAAAAAGCCACATCTCAACACTCGCCCAATGCAACTGCCTGTCTCCCCTCCAACACTCGCTATCCAAAAATGGCTACCATGTAAATTGCATAAGCTCATAAAAAATGCAATGCCAAAACCATATAGCCCCTATCCATGTGTAGTGCAGTAATCCCCTGTATCAATCTGCATATTGTCATCGTTGATGCTTGTCTTGTATCCTGAGCAGCCGAGTCACTACAATGTGCTCCCATACCCTTAAGTGAAGCAAGGTAACCCTTGAGAGATGAGATTTCCATAGTTCATGCTATATTCAAATGTGCTTCTGGATTCAGTTGTGTAGAGGTTTTTCCATCAATGTTTCGAATCACACTTCATGATTCTTCTTCTACAACTCTCTCATCCTAATGATGAATCACATAGTGTGATTCGAAATGTTGATGGAAAAACATCTACATAGCCAAATTCAGAAGCACATTTGAAGGTAACCCTTGTTGATAGATTTGCATAATCTCTATACACAACTAAAAGCATATCATGATATAACTAAGAAAGCATCATTGATCCCCATGCATACTCCACACAATTGTGTATCATATAGTACACGCACCTGCTCTACCCAATGGGAAATCCATGTCCTCCCAGGTCAACCATCACCCATCCACTCAAAAATCCACAAATCACAAGCACCAGGCAAGAAATATGTCCATTCTCCATCGCTCTCCCTAAATGCATGTGTCATGTCCATCATAGGCAGTGCATCCCACTCGCAAACCTCCCAAAGATAGAAGTCTGCCATATCCAGCCTATACTCAATAATCACACCATGAATAGGGATCTTCAAGATCCTCCATATATCCAATAGTGTCATAGTGGCCTCTCATGTAGGTAGATGGAAGGTACAGGTCCTGCTATCCCACCTCTCTACCAGTGTAGTCATCATGGCAGAGTGCGCTATGATCCTCGACCATTGCCTGACCGCCTGTATAGCTGCATCATCATCGGCTAGTGGTCTCTCAATGCCAATGACCCTAAATCTATCTGCATTCAAGAAAACCACTTCATTATCCCTTGGCATTCTTCCTAACTATCCCCTTATCCTATTCCTGAAGCATCCATGCTACCCACTAAGTCAGTTTTTACACCTATACTCATTAAATTATTCATTTTCCATCCTCCCTAGTGCTTACATTGATTCATCCAACACTCACATCAAAATAGTGGCACTTGTGCTATGCCACAGTCACACACACTAAAAACCTAGACCTGGGACCTAACCTCAATTGGAGCGGGTGTTCGCACCACACACCCCTTTTTCTGACCCCCAGATCTAAAACCTAACTTAGACCACTATGGGCACTCATTCCATGCACATATGTCGAACCCTAAAACCCCCTTAGAACTATAATCTCCACATGCACTGGTACTATTTGAGAATACTCGCGATAACCTAGGGGGGCACAAGCTAAAATGGTGATCAATGCATCCACCCCACTAAACTTTTGGCCTAATTCTATCCCCTAAATTCTATCCTAAATCTATCAAATTACATGGTAGGTGTTGGCCATTTGATGGAAGTAATTATGTGTTGCATTGATGTTTTGTCATTGATGCCAACACTAGCTATTTGGATGCTTTATCGACACCCTTCTCGCCCCGGTAGGTTGAGTGGTTTCCGGTTAACTTTGTTTTGGTATGATCCGATAGGCTTCGGTATAGTCTAGTGATGGAATTGGCTTGTTCATGATACTTAAACTCATATTCGGTCAGTTGGTTTTGGTCTGGTGGTTGGATGCTATCCTGCTTGCTTAGAAGATTGGTTTCTGGTTCTGGTGAGGGTTTCACCGGCAGAGGTTTTGATGAAGATCTTTGATGAATTGTATAAGTGATGTTGGTGAAGCTTCTGATGGATTTTCAGGATGCTATTGATGATCATATATGAGACTTGGCCATTGGAGATTATTGTTGTGGTGTGTGGACCTATACCTAGTCCTTGTTGATCTAGGTTATGGACCGACTTTAACGTAACATGTGGATATGACCTATTGATGTATTTTCAGGATGTCTTATGTGTTGATATTACTTGTTTGTTCTAAGGCCAACATGGTTTGGAATTATGTAATTAGTTTATTATTTGGTGGCCATCTTGATTGTTTATGGTCGAGGGTTTGTATATATAGATGTAAGATTTCAATGTTGATCATCATGGTTAATGTAAGAGGTCATGGTCAATGAATGTAATGTGTGAATAATATAATATCATTCATGAAGAGGAGTTGGTCGATCATTGGAGATCGAATTGGGTTTATGGAAGAGGATTTAGTCCATTGGTATTGAGCTTAACTGGAACTGTACTCTTGCATAGGAGATGTTATCCTTTGCAGTTCAACACTTCTCCAGATTGTAGTCTAGATTTATATGTAGTTAGTGACGTTCTTTTTGTAATGAGCAGTGCACTGTAGGCTATTTGCCTTCCTACAAGTGTAGGTCCCTTCATTGTAATTCCCATACTTACTACAAAAGTATTATCTAACTATTGGTAGGCTTCCCACCATGGTTTTTCCCTTTACCAGGTTGTCCATGTACAAATCTTGGTGTTGTGTGGATGGATTTTATTCTATGATTATTGTTTATGCTTAATATATTAACTGCTACTCTGGCATTATTTTTTGGGGTTCTGGTATTAAAGTTAAAATTTCTAATTCTTCTGGTAATCTATGACAACTAATTCACCCCCCTCCTCAGTTGTCTTTCGGTTATCTCAACTGTCTAACAATCGGTATCAGAGCTTTGGTCCTCTCTGCAGAAAGCTTAACCGCTTGAAGAAGATCCTATGGTGACTGACAGTTCAAGTTCATCCAGTTCTTCTCAAGATATCTTTGAAAGGAATATTCTAAGGCTTGATGGAACAAATTACACACTATGGAAGATTTGGATGGAGACTCATCTAAGATGTCTTGGCAAAGAGATTTGGGAGATCACACAGAATGTTGTCACACCCTATAATCCGGGATCTGGCAATCCTCCTCTGGCTAACTTGGACAAGGAGTTTGAGAATGATTGTAGAGAAAGAAATCCCTCTTGTGTGCACTTTTTGATCAACAAATAATAAGATTAACTAACAAATCATCTAGAAAGGATATATGGGATAAGTTGAAGACTTTTAATCTAGGTGACCCTATAGTGAATATTGCTAAACTTTATGGTTACTAGGTCAGATATGAAAACCTGAAGATGGAAGAAGATGAAAGGATTACTGCATTCACGGAAAGGGTAAATGAGATTATGGGAATTCAATGTTGTGGTGGAACTCTGAGCGAAGATGGAATTGTTTCTAAAGTCCTCAGAGCCCTACCACCACCTTACAAAATGAAGGCTACTGATATTAATGAGTTGAGAATAATGGAAACACATCTATCAACATAGATACTTTGGTTGGGAAACTATCTTCTTTTGAGCTTGAGGAATTTGGACCTTCTGGAGATATGAAGAATGAACCTTCTTTTCATGCATCTACTTCTACAACCAGTAAGAAAGACTAGAAAACTTTATATGCAAAGGAGTTGGAAGATATTAAGAGAGAAGATGATGAGTTTCAGCAACTTGAAGCACTATTTTCTAGAAGAGTACCTAAAGGACCGGTAGGAAGTAAGTATGAAGGAAAAGCACCTTTTAAATGTTTTGCATGTAATAAGATTGGTCATTTTTCATCTAGATGTCCTAAAAGGAATTCAAGATTTGAAAAAAGAGTTAGAAGATCATTTAAGCCTAACCCTGGATATCAGAACAAATATAAGTACAAGAAAAACAAAGACAAATCATGCTACATAGCGGAAGAGGAAGGCATTACTGGTTCAAATGATGAACCGGTAGAAGACTCTGCTAGTGGATCTGATAATGGGAAGGAATGGGTATTCCTAGCTATCAAGGAAGATGATCTGACATTGGAAGAGAATGTACCTGAAGAGAAGGTAGCTGCTGCTAAAATTGAAGACAAGGATGAATGGATAATTGACAGTGGTTGTTCACATCATATGACAAGAGATAAAGGGAAGTTTCTGTCCTTGCAAGAATTTGGTGGTTTCTATCAAAGGAAAAGGAACTATATCATTGGATGGTAAGAATAATACTCACAATGTTTATTATGTTGAAGATTTGAAGCATAATCTTTTGAGTGTAGGACAATTGATAGATAAGTGATTTCAATTATAGTTCAAGGATGGAAAATGCAAAATCATTAACAGATCTGGCTTGGAGATTGCAACCGGTACATAGACAAAAGGTAATATATTTCATTTCAACTCTTGTGAGAAGACATGTTTAATTACAAAGGTTTATGAGAGTTGGATATGGCATAAAAGGCCGTGTCATGTGAATTTTGATTGCATTGTGAAGATTAGTTCAACTAAGGTACTTAGGGGTATACCTAAGATTATGAAGCCCTATAATCCGGTATGTAAAGAATGTCAAATGGGTAAACAGGTCAGAAACTCTTTTAGGAGTATACAAGATAAATCAAATAATGTTCTCGATCTTATTCATACCGATTTGTGTGGCCCTGCTAAAGTTAAAAATTTACATGGTGATAGATATTTCATATTATCATTGATGATTATTCTAGAATGATATGGGTTACTTTTCTAAGAGAAAAATATGAAGCGTTTGAAAAGTTTAAAATCTTTAAGGCCAAAGTGGAAACTGAGATAGGATTGAAGATTAAATGTTTGAGATCAGATCATGGAGGAGAATTCACATCCAGTGAGTTTAATAACTTTGTGACAAGCATGGTATAAGAAGACATTTTTTTGCTCCCCGGGCACCTCAGCAGAATGGAGTTGTGGAAAGGAAAAAAAATGGAATTATCTTAGATGTTGCTAGAAAAATTATGATAGAAGCTAATCTAACTCATATCTACTGGAGAGAAGCAGTGAGTACAGTGATTTATACATTCAACAGAGTACATATCAAAGGGGAAACCGGTTAAGATAACTTATGAATTATGGTTTGGAAATACACCTACAGTTAAGTATTTTAGAATTTTTGGTAGTAAATGTTATATCAGGAGAGATGATACTATTGGGAAATTTTATCCTAAAAGTGATGAAGGCATATTTCTTGGTTATTCTAATGAAAGAAAAGCATATAGATTTTATAACAAGAGATTGCAGAGATTTGTGGAGAGTGCCAATGTCAAAGTAGATGAGAAAAATAGAAGTCAAATCAAAGTTTATGAGAAGGAACCAACAATGGAAATAATTATATCTGAACTAGTAGCACCTTTATAGGAATATAGAGTTGAACTAGTTACTCTTGTAACATTAGATAATTATACAGTAACTGAAGAACAGGGAAGAGGAACAGAAAGTCAGAAGAGCCCTAGGTATGTGAGATTGAATCATTCAGAAGACCAAATCATTGGGGATAAGAGCAATCAAGTAATGACAAGAAGAAGATTGGAAACTAATGAGGTATGTTTAATTTCAAAATTTGAACTGATATCAACAATTGAGACATATAAATATGAACACTGGTTGAAAGCTATGGAAGAAGAATTAGATTAGATTGAGAAAAATAACACATGGACCTTGGTTCCCTGGCCTAAAAATAAAAATGTTATTGGAACTAAATGGGTGGTTAGGAACAAATTGAATTAGGATGGTCAAGTTATAAGTAATAAGGCTATATTGGTTTGTAAAGGATATTCTCATAAGGAAGGAATTGATTATGGAGAGACTTTTGCACCTATAGCTAGGATTGAGGATGTAAGATTATTTCTTGCCTATACCGCTTATAAAAACTACAAGGTTTATCAGATGGATATTAAATGTGCATTGTTAAATGGGGATCTTGATGAGGAAGTTTATATTGAGAAACCTGATGGTTTTTCACTATCAGATGATACAGATATGGTTTGCAGATTAAGGAAAGCTTTATATGAATTGAAACAAGCACCTAGAGCTTGGTATGCAAGGTTGGATAAATATCTTTTGAAGGTTGGTTTTACTAAAGGTGGTGCTGAAATTAATTTATATTATAAAATCATTGATGATGATATATTGATTGTTGAAGTATTTGTTCATGACATTATTTTTTGAGGTGAAGATAGTTATGCATAGAATTTTCTAAGAATATGGAGAAAGAATTTGAGATGTCTATAATTGGTGAGATGAAATTTTTCTTAGGTTTGTAGATTACTCAGACTGACAAGGGTATTTTCATTTGTCAAACTAAATATGCTAAGGAATTATTGAAGAAATTTGGTATGGGAGATTCTAAACCAGTAAGTACTCCTATGGTTACAAGCGAGAAATTGACAAGAAAAGATGTTTCTGCAGCTGTAAATCCTATAACATACAAATATATGATTGAAGGTCTACTTTATTTGACTCAGACTAGGATTGACATTATTAATGTTGTTCGTATCGTTTCAAGATTTCAGAGTGATCCTAGAGAAAATCATGAGATGGCAGTGAAAATGATTTTTAGATACTTGCAAGGTACATCAAAATATGGCTTATGGTATCCTAAGGATGATAAACTTACTTTATATGCATATACAGATGTTGATTGGGCTGGAGATGCTGATGGCCGGAAAAGTACTTATGGTGGAGCTTTCTTTCTTGGAAAGAAGTTGGTTTCATGAATCAGCAAGAAATAGTAATGTACTTCTTTATCTACTATTGAAGATGAGTATGTTGTTGCTGCTACTAACTGTACACGAGTTTTATGGATGAATCAAATGTTGAATAATATAAAGGTGGATTGTGATGCACTGGTAGTTATTCACTATAATAACTTTCCTACTATTGATATATCAAAGAATTGAGTATTTCATTATAAAACAAAGCACATATCTATCAAGCATAACTGTTTGAAGGAGAATGTGGAAGTAAATGAAGTTAGACTAGTTTATGTGAACACTAAAGAGATTGTGGATATTTTCACTAAACCTTTATCCAAGGAATCATTTGAGTACCTGAGAGACAGATTGGGAGTTTATGCCCCTTCGTAGAGACTTGATTGATGAAGCTTGGCATCAGTCTAGCTTGCATTATTAGATATATTATTCATTCTGGCACTAATGTGGGATGCTACTGCTAAGGGGGAGTAGTCAGCTTTGTGATTCAAAGGCTTATGTTTTTGCTTTGATATTTCTGTCAGATTTTTGGCATTGATGTCAATGGGGGAGAGATATTGATGTGAAAAAGTTAAAGAAAGAAAAAGAAAATGTCAAAGGGGGAGAAATATGAAAAGTAAAAGTTAGAGTTATTCAGAGCTATATGCAGGTGATTGTTGGCTATCTTCCACAAGGGAAGACTTGTTTGGCATTTCTTGGTACTTAGATATTTTTCACATCTAGTGTTCCATCAATACCAAAGGGGGAGATTGTTGGCCATTTGATGGAATTAATTATCTATTGCATTGATGTTTTGTCATTGATGCCAACACTAGCTATTTGGATGCTTTACCGACACCCTTCTAGTCCTGGTAGGTTGAGTGGTTTGTGGTTAACTTGGATCTAGTATGATCTAGTATGCTCCGGTATAGTCTGATGATGGAATTGGCTTGTTCATGATACTTATACTCATATTCAGTCAGTCAATTTTGGTTTGGTGGTTGGATGCTATCCTATTTGCTTAGAAGATTGGTTTTTGGTTCCGGTGAGGGTTTCACTGATAGAGCTTTTGATGAAGATCTTTGATGAATTGCATAAGTGATGTTGGTGCAGCTTCTAATGGAGTATCAGGATGCTATTGGTGATCATTTATGAGACTTGGTGGTTGGAGATCATTATTTTGGTGTGTGGACCTATACTTGGTCCCGGTTGATCTAGGTTATGAACTAGCTTTAACGTAATGTGTGGATAAGACCTATTGATGTATTTCCAGGATGTCTTATGTGTTGATATTACTTGTTTGGTCTAAGGCTGACATGGTTTGTAATTATGTAATTGGTTTATTGTCTAGTGGCCAAGCTGATTGTTTATGGTCGAGGGTTAGTATATATAGATGTAAGATCTCAATGTAGATCATCATGGTTAATGTAAGAGGTCATGGTCAATGAATTTAATGTGCAAATAATGTAAGATCATTCAGGAAGAGGAGTTGGTTGATCAGTAGAGATCAAATTAGGTTTATGGAAGATGATTTAGTCCTCTGGTATTGAGCTTAACTAGAACTGTACTATAGCATAAGAGATGCTATCTTTTTCCGTTCAACACTTCTCTGGATTGTAGTTTGGATTTATATGTAGTCAGTGAGTCTCCTTTTATGATGAGTAGTGTACTCTAAGCTATTGGCCTTCCTGCAAGTGCAAGCCTCTTCATTGTACTTCACATACTTACTGAAGAAGTATTATCTAACTATGGGTAGGCTTTCCATCATTAGGCTAATTAATTCTTCTAGAACTCCCTTAATCCTAATTAGCATTATTCTTCAATTTTTAATTATCCCCACTCATTCTCTCTCCTAGTCAAATCTTCCTACAAATCCCACTTGCTCCTAATCTTGACCTAATTCTTCTAAATAATCCTCTTAATTCCTTTTATTCCTCTTAGGTGCATTGGGAACTCTCCCCCACGTACCTTGAGGAGGGTCGAGACAAGAAATTCATTTATGGAAAATCTCTTGGTCTCCACCCCCCCTTGTCATGTCATTGTCTTTTTATCTATATGATATCCTCTCCTCAAATCCTAGCCCTCCATTCTTGTTCAATATAGCCCATCCATTTTCCTCTATTTAATTCTATAAGTTGGGTCTCCTAGTGAATACTAAGAGGGGGGGGGGGGGGGGTTAATTAGTATGCCAAAAATCAATGTACTTAAACACTTTGGTAGACTAACAGTAAACTGGTAAAATAGTTTAGCAGACAAACCGGTTAGCACACATGCAATCCTAATAGCAAATAATGCATTCACCCACAAAAGAACAAACACCATAACACAAGAGATTTTGACGTGGAAACCCAAATGGGAAAAACCACGGTGAGATGGAACTCACAAGTAACTATCCATAGAATAGGAACCAGACCGGTTAAGGTCAGATCGATTAAGGTCATACAATGTTCTTTACCAGAACAGATCCTGTTAGGAATCTCAATCTTTGTTAGGAGATAAGTCCGATTAAAGACTACCTTGCTAGAGGATTTTAGATCCACAGATGTGAACCACCTTGTTAGAGGATTTACAAAAAGGCTTTTGGGCCTACCCGGTTAAGGGCTTCAGACTTGTCAAAGATGTGAGTAATCAACAAGTGAGTGATCTAGCTAATAACAAAGATTGCTTGGTTAGATCCTTGATATCTTGTTCCTAATGCATTTCAACATTACTTCAGTCTTCTACACATTCACACTCTCTCTAACTCATCAACCACCTTGAACCCTAACAACAACCTAAAACCCTAGACATGATGTCCTTATAAAGGAATTTGATTCCATGTCGGTCTAATAGGATTACAATACAATTTACTAGGTTCAATGTATCTAGACATATTATGTAACATGACACAAAAAGCACCATTGAAGTGTCAGCACAATCAAACAATCGGTGGATGGTAACTCATCACAAAATGCCGGTTGGTAACTCATCACAGAGTATTACCGGTTCATACAAAATACCAATTTAAGAAAAATACCGGTTGCCAGTTTGACAAAATGAAGACTGGGAAAAATGTGTTATGCCGCTTTGATCCTTCATACCACTTGAGATCCTCAAACCGCTTGGGGTCAACATACTGCTTCAGATCGGTAAACACTTTTTGCAAAACACCAATAGTCTAAGGACTATAATGCATCATACTGGTTGGAACAAATACCAGTTGAGCTTTAACTTATTCATACAAAAGTGATCTCAATGCAGGTGTGTGTCCATCAATGACAATCACAACATAATCATCAAAAATGCCAACAATCTCTCCCTTTGGCATTGATGGCAACACTTAGGAAATTTTGACATCTAAGTGTTTTACAACAAAAATATGCCACAATCAAAATTACTCCCCCTAAGCATATACACTATCTCTTTGCAGAAAATACAATGTATACTACTTCTTAACAGAAATAACATGAATGTATACATCAAAACATTCAAAATTTATACTTCTCCCCCTTTGCCAACAATGACAAAAATAATATTGCAGACTAGCCCCTGTTTCATTAGTATTAAAAGAATAAGAGTTTATGACAATAAAGAATAAAACTTGTCAAAAACTGATTTGAAGTCCTACAAAAATTATTTCATAGATAAGGACCAGGACTCAAGTAGGGATGAAGCCACTTCTTTCTCTAACTGCATCTGGGAGACCTATTCTTCCATGGTGTCAATTGTGCTCATCTCTTGAGTCACGGTTAAGGCATCCAGATTGAGAAAACATTTTTTAAGTATCTGCAGGCATGGGAGTAGAACCAGTTGGAGTTCCTACAAATCTCGAGTCCGGTTGCTGATTTCCAACTCTATTTTGGCAAACTAGGTATGAAAGCAGTGAATGGTTTTCCCATAAGCTATAAAAGATTCATATGGTGGCCTTAAGGTGCTCATGTATAACTACAAGTCAGCTTGTAGCTTTTTCTTCTGTACAAGTACATCATCATAGAAGAGATGGGGTTGGCAAATCTTACTCAGTAGTAGATTCCCCTCATCCAGAGAATTCCTTATGTCTTTTTGTGCTTTTTACAGATCAGTATGGAGCTCATTTAGCTTCTTCACCAAGGCAATGTTGAGAGCCTTTTGATTCTCTCTCTTGGTATTTGCCTCAGCTACCTCTTCTAAGCTCTTCACCTGATCATCCACTACGGTGCATAGGAGCTTCAATTGTGCCAATGATGAGTCAGTACTAGGGAGGTTTGTGTTGGGTAACAAACTGGTAAGAGTGTCCACCATAGCTTGGATCACATCTTTCTCCTTCTTCCTCCTTAACACTTCAAGGCATTCTTGAGAAACCTTAATGCTTTGTAGCAGCTCCATTTTGTTGGCAAACTGGAGCTCAATAGGACTAGTGAGGTCATCCGGTTTGGCTTGACCACCAGTTGCCTTTGGAGTCTCCATCTGAGTTCTTTTTGCCACTTCTTCTTTCTCTACGGCTCTTAACTTTTCCTCTTTAGTCTTTTTCTTTTCCTCTTCTTCTATTTTCCTTTTCTCTTCTTTCCTCTGCTTCTCTTCTTCTTCGTCCTTTTTCTTCTACTCCTGTTCCTACTGCTTCTTCTCCTCTTCCTTTTTCTTTTCTTCATCTATCTGCTTCTTTTCTTCTTCATTCTTCTTCATCTTCTCCTCTTCCTTCTTCCTCTTCTCCTCTTCATCCTTCTTCTTTTCCTCTTCCTTCTTTCTTTTCTCCTCTTCATCCTTCTTCTTTTTCTCCTCTTCTTTTTTCTTCTTCTCTTCTTCATCCTTCTTCTTCTTCTCCTCTTCCTTTTTCCTCTTCTCCTCTTCATCCTTCTTTTTCTCCTTCTCTGCTTCCTTTCTCTTCTCCTCTTCTTTATCCTCCTCTTTTTTCTTCTTCTCTACTTGCTTCTTTGCTTCCTCCTTTTTGTCCTCTGCTTCCTTTTGCTTTTGTACCTGTTTTGCCTGCTTCTCCTATCCTGTTGCTTCTGATGGTGTACCTTGAGCAACATCCTCTACATCCAGAGAATCAACATCAATAGTGTCTATAGGTTCAGTAATCGGGTTTCCTTCATTATCAGACACTTCATCTAGTTTTGTTATTGCCAGTTCTTGCTCAGCCTTCCTATTGGCTTCAACAACTTGATGCATCTTAAGAGCTTCTAGAGCAAGAGTGTGTGTATTCTTGATCACTTCTTGACCCTTTCCTTCCAGTAATAGGAGTCTTCTTATTCTCATGAAGAAGAGGCCTTTGTATTTATTCATAACTTTGAAAAGTTTTGAATTTGATACATCAAGAAAATGTTGAGCAAAAATTTTCTCTCTCATTTCCTGTTCCTTTTCTATGGAAATGCACCATTTATTGTCTAAAGAATTATACAAAGAATCCGGTGTCTTAGATCTAATTTTTGAAGGCGACCGATCATTAACACATAAATACTTAATGATTTCTTGTTCAACTACTTCCTTTTCATCATCATTGAAATCATCAAAACAATCAATCAAATCATTCAACACTTTTCTCCTAATATTTTTGATAGTTCTTTGACAATGTGTCGAAGGTTTGTAGGAAGAAATGTCAATATTTACTGGTGCCGATGATGCCGATTCATTCTTTGTCTTCTTCTTTTGTTGTCTTATCTTCTTGGGTTTTTCCTTAGACATAGTTTCTTTTGAGTCTGGTGAGTTATTTCTTGTCTTCCTCTTCCTCTCGAAGACTTTCGTAGGTGTCACTTCCAGTTTCGTTTTTGCAGGTGACCGCTTGGTCACTTTGGGACTGGCTATAGTAACTGGTGCTGATGCCGAAGGCACTGCCTTTCCTTTCTTTTCAGGATGTTCTACAACCGGTGCAACCCTTTCCTGATAGGTGCCGGTTCTCTTTTCCTTAGGATCAAGAGGTGAGGCGATTAGGGTGGAAGCATACCCATCCAGCATATCATACATCACCTCATAGCCCATAGGCTCTACTTCTTCCTGTCTGGGTTCAACGGCCTCCATTATGAATTCATCCACATTGATGATAAAGAAGATATCCTCCTCATATTTCTTGACAATATCACCGGATATCCTTATCCTTTGGCTCATCTTGTGCCTGAACTCATCAAAGTACTTGTTCAGAACTTCAGGGTAACCTGTTCCAACTACTTGCAGGCTCTCTTTGATCTACTTGGTAACTAGTTGGTCAGCAGACCACTGAATATCTCCAACTCCTGGGAAATAACCTTGGAAGTAGAAGAATAACCCTACCAGTAGTTGTCCAAACTTGAATCTTAGTGCATTATCCTATTTGATTGACTTAAGATTCAACATAAGTTGTCTTTGCATACAGGTGCACAAATCAAATGATGCATCTTCTTTGCTCATCCGATAAGTGGCATTTACCACTGCAGTAGATACAGAGTTAATTCTACTGGCAGAGAATGTCCAATAGCCTATCACCATGTAGGCATACTTGACCAGATCATCCTTGATTAAGTTGATAGTTATGCCATGTGAGTCACTCACTGAACTGATGAGCTTGGACATTTCCATCTTGCTGGCCTTCCTTGGGGTTGGCACTTCCCTTGTATTGCAGAAACTAGTGACAACATAAATCACTTCCGGTTTGATATCATGCGTCTACTCTAGGTACATCTTGTCACCATGAAATCTGCTTAGAATGATACTAATGTTGTCATCTATGAAATCCTCTAGGAAGTAAACCGCATTGTGAAGTTTCTTCTTCTCCAAAATGACATACTCTAGTTTGATCTTTTTATCCTTCCCATAGAATAGAGCTAGCTGAGAATGGATCACAAGAGACCCTAGGTCTTCAATTTTGTAGTCTATATAATCAAAAATGCCTTCTTCCACTATCACACCAGCTGGTACTTGAGACAAGGCATTATATTTTGACTTTCATTGTATGAAATACATAGAGTCAACAGTTGCACTAGAACTATCATGAGATGCGGAAGCCATGACAAAATAGAAAAACTTGAGAAATACCTTTCAAAAATCAAGAATTTGGGGCTTGCAAATTCCACTTTGCCTTCCACTTCGTCGGTTGTTGAATCACCACTTTGAGTTCTTCTCTTGACCGTTTGATATTTTCTTCTGAATCTTCTTCAGGGTTTCAAGATTTCTTTGAATCACAACGCAAATCACTTTTTCTTCGCTCTGCACTTGAAAAACTTCTTCGCTCGAAAAATGGTAGTGAGAAATGATTTGAAAATTCCTTTTAAACATATTCCTCACCTACCCTAATAAATGCTCCACCGTTAGGGCGTAAACCCTAATTTTACTATTACCATTTCTGGTCTTCTACCAAATGACAGGTATCACATACCGGTTAAGGTCTTTTACTAGTGTTTCACCGTTTGCTCCCCCTAAGCTTTTCTGATGCTTAGTTTGTCGGTTCTGTTATTTCCACACTAGGTGTAGAAACCAGTTCTTCTTGCAACACTGCTAGTTTATTCTTCCAGGTCTTGTTCATATCTACTTGAACAATGTCAATATCAATATTTCCTTCTGGAGTGACCGATATAACATCTAATATACTCTTTCTACTTCTGCAGAATCTCACAATGTGACCCGGTTTGTTGCAATGATAGCAGACCATTCCAGGTGCTCTCCAAGGTCCATTATTCATGTTACCATTCTTCCTTCTGCATGTTGCAGTAGTGTGACCATGATCATGATAGATCAAATAGTTTTCTCTCCATCTAGTTGCCACTTCATAGCCACCGCTTCTTGACTAATGATTAAAGGTATTAAACCAGTTGTGATTTCAGTTCAAAAAAGGTTCTGGACCAACTCCTTGAGTCCTCTGAGGATATCTTCCAATGTTGTTCATAACAGACCTGCATTCAGATGCTCTATGCCCAAACTTGTTGCATGCATAATAGTTACCATTGAATCTATAGGATCTAGGCTTGTCATTTAGAAAATGAGGAAAATTATTGTAAGCCTTACTCCTACACACATTGGCAGTATGTCCTTCTTTGAGATAGTTAAAGTAAACAAGTTTAAACTTTTGCTTACCTTTGTCCTTTGATGTCGGTTGTTTCTCTGATGCTCCAACATTTGTACCAGAGGTCTCACCTTCCTCATGACCGGAATAACCAAGTCCATCAGTATTCTTGATAGGTTTGGTAGATTCAAGCTTTTGCTCTAGCTTAACAGTACTCTTGTTGAACTTAGCAAGTATTTCCTTTGACTCAAAGAGTTCTTTGGAAATAGCAGCATTTGTTTCCATCAGGTTTTCATTCTCAGAGATGGCAATGTTCAGTTCTCCTTGCATGTCTTCCTTTTCCACTTTTCTCGCATGGAGTTGAGCAGTTAGGACACTGATCTCTTGCTTCAGCTCAGAGTTTTCATGATCTTTGTCTTTGACCATATCTTCAGCTTTCCTCCAGTTGTCAAGCTCTTGGCACATTCAAATAGTTAGTCCTTCCAACTCCTTTCTCAAGTTTGAATTGGATTCATTCAGCTTTTCTACTTCTTGGATTAGGGCTTCCATGTCTGCTTCATCAGAAGAACTATTTTCATATAGCTCCATCAGCTTTTCAACATGTTCTCTCCTTTTTTCTTGAGATGCCTTATATTTGACCATAAGATCATCATAGGCTTGCTCAGACTGAGTGAGCTGATGAGTAAGTTCCCTCAATGTATATTCCCCCATATCTCTTTCCAAGTGGTTAAACTTATAGAAAGGTAGGCTTTGATACCAATTGATGAATACTAAGAGGGGGGGTGAATTAGTATGCCAAAAATCAATTTACTTAAACACTTTGCTAGACTAACAATAAACTGGTAAAACAATTTAGTAGACGAACCGGTTAGCACACATGCAAACCAAATAGAAAATAATGCATTCACCCATAGAAGCACAAACATCATAACATAAGAGATTTTGATGTGGAAACCCAAATGGGAAAAACCATAGTGAGATGTAACTCAGAAGTAACTATCTGTAGAATAGGAACTAGACCGGTTAAGGTCATACAATGTTCTTTACCAGAACAGATCCTATTAGGAATCTCAATCTCTATTAGGAGATAAGTTTGATTAAAGACTACCTTTCTAGAGGATTTTAGATCCACAGATGTGAACCAACTTGTTATAAGATTTACAAAAAGGCTTTTGGGCCTACCCGGTTAAGGGCTTTAGACTTGTTGAAGATGTGAGTAATCAACAAGTGAGTGATCTAGCTAATTGCATAGATTGCTTGGTTAGATCCTTGATAGTTCATTCCTAATGCATTCTAGCATTACTTCAATCTTCTACACATTCACACTCTCTCTAACTCATCAACCACCTTGAACCCTAGCAACAACCTAAAACCCTAGACATGATGTCCTTATAAAGGAATCTAATTTCATGTCGATCCAATAGGATTACAATACAATTTCCTAGGTTCAATTCATCTAGACATATTCTGTAACATGACACAAAAAGCATCATTGAAGTGTCAACACCATAAAACAATTGGTGGATGGTAACTCATCACAAAATGTCAGTTGGTAACTCATCACAGAGTATTACCGGTTCATACAAAATACCGGTTTAAGCAAAATACTAGTTGCCAGTTTGACAAAATGAAGACTGGGAAAAATGTGTTCTGCCACTTTGATCCTATGTACCGCTTGAGATCCTCGAACCGCTTGGGGTCAACATACCACTTCAGATCGGTAAACACTTTCTGCAAAATACCAATAGTCTAACGACTATAGTGCATCATACCGGCTGGAACAAATACCAGTTGAGCTTTAACTTATTCATACAAAAGTGATCTCAATGCAAGTATGTGTCCATCAATGACAATCACAACATAATCATAAAAAATGCCAACATCTCCATCCCCTCATTTATCACCTCCAATTTGTGCAACCTTATGTTGTTAGTTTGAGCCTAGAAATCATTCCAAATATCCACATTATAGCCAAATCCATATTGTCCATTACTTAATCATTTCATCCCTTCATCTTGCATCCATTAACCAAATCTCACACTCACCATTGTTGTGCAATCTTGGAAAGCCATCCATAATCAAACAAAGGAGCACATCCAACCAAGTTGAGCAATAGCGCACATTCCACTTCATCATTCACTCAATCGGAGGAATAAGAGAGGTCTTCTCTTGCAGGGTATAAGTTAGTTATTTTATTTATTTTATGTTCTTTTCTATGCTTCTTTGTTTGTAAAATAACCCTCTACTACCTTTCTTGATTTCTCTTTGTTCATTTTGGCATGCCCGGTGGGCCCTACATCCCAAAAATCTAACCTTTTTTGTAGGTTTTTCATAATTTTTAGTTGCAGGTTCTAGATCAGCGTGAGAGTCTGCAAATCAGCGCATGCACCCTAGATTCAACATGTGTGCCTTTCATTTGGCATAGGTGTAGGTGCTTCAACATGTGCATTTAAAATTTAAAATCTACTAACTTGCCCTTTTTTGTAGGATGTATTTCAGTGCATTCCATTCGGTTTTAGCACATTCGATTTAGTAAAAATTTTCCTTCGTTGTTAGATTGCAATTCCTCATACTTTTTGTCTTAAGCACTTAAAATTAAAAAAATAACCAAAACAAATCAAAAAAATTAATTAAAAAAAAAAATCTTCCTTTTTATGATTCTATCATGTTTATATTGATATGAAATTAGCGCGTGCATAGGCGTTTTCGCACTTGCGGTCTGGTTCAACGCTTTCGTTTCCTGCTTTCTGTCGAAACTTCAAATTTGAATTTTCGAAGTTTTTCATTTTTTGCTAATAATTTTGTTACAATGTGTATGCTCCTTATTTGGTGAGGGATTTTTGTTTCAGTGCTATCATTTTTAGGTATAATTTCTGCTTTTGGGAATTTACAGTCTATTTTTTGTGTTTTTTTGTTTTAAGTAGGAAGACACTGCTTCAACATGTATGCAGGAATTTTAGTGCCTGCATAGGTGCTTCAACATATTTGTCTATATATCAATGCATCCGGTGTACATATATTATTTTTTGTGTTTTGATCAGATGAGTTTTGTAGGTCTGTACGGTCGGTCCAAGACTAGAAACAGAAACTACTAATTGTTTATTTTGTAGAACGTGGGGTGAAGACATGCTTTTTCACTAGTCTAGTTATGTTTCATTCATTTCTAGATTATCACACATTTCATTTTGGGCATTAAAATTTACAAGTTTATTCTTTATATTAGCAGCACATTTCATTTTCTTAAGAATCAATGAACATCATGTTTGACATGTCTTATTTTATTTTGATTGCATGTTTTTGTAAAGCGGAAAAATCGAACCCTAGTCGTTCTCCCCTCCCCAACTCCAAGGAGAGAGAAGGGAGAGTCACTAGGGTTGCTGGTTTTCACTTAGGGGAGACTTTACATTCAAAAGAGGGGTTGAAACCCACAAGATCCAATCCCATGCAATGCAAGATTGGATTCTATATGAGTTTCAAGGGTTAAGACATCAAGGATACCCTCTTTTGTAAAGAATGTAGATAGAAAGATTGAACAAGGAATGCATGTAAAGTAGGAAAGATTCACTTATAAACAGAGATAGGGATATGAGATGAAGCTGTGGACCTGAAATTAGCAGTAAAATGTCGAGACGGTGCTGTTTTGCAAATTTGAGCGAAAGTTGACGGGACGATGGCGCCCGGCGTGCACACGGTCCTCCGAAAAATCTACGAAATGAAGGGGGATCTGTTCGTCTCTGCACAAGGATTCCAGATCTTCAATTACAGCCGCGTACCTGCAACCTACACACCGAAAAGAGAGGACGATTGGGGGGTTAGGGATGAGGGGTTTGCCTTTAGGTCAAACCCCTGTTTTGGAATTAACCAAGAAATGAGAATGTTGTAAATGTAAATGTTTGTAATGTAAACAAGTACTGATACCTTGTTGTAAGAATGTTTGTATTCTTACATGCGAAGGTGTAATGTATGTAGTATGCTGTGTGTTGTATGTGATCTCCTCTTCAATGGTTGAATCCTTGTCTTGAATGCAACACTTAGCCTTGAATGGAGACTTAGAATGCTCAATTGCTTGAAGGAATGCTTGAATGCTTGAATGTTTGAATGTTTGAATATCGCTTTCGCCTCTTGCACACATCTGTCCTCCTTTCTTTCTAGGAGAGGAAAAGTAGTTTATATACTTGTCAATTAGGGCTGATAGATTGATTTTCCCGACCTTAGGCCGACTAGGAAACATTATTTTCCAATTTGCAAACTTAAAGACCCGAAGCCCCATAAGAGACCAGGCCCAAAATAGGGCCAGGGACCAGGGCGCTGGGCGCCATGGTCCTGGGGGACCAGGGCGCTGGGCACCCTAGTCCTGAAGGACCAAGGCACTAGGCGCCATGGTCCCACCTCTCGGGACAGCAGGGTGCAAGGAGGATCAGGCCAGGGTGCTGAAAAATGCAGTTTTTGGTGTCATGAACAAGTTTCGGGGTCTCCATTTAGGTTTGGTGTTGCGTTGCCATCGTGAAGACCCAAATGTGGTCGAAATTGCAAGTGTCACAATTTTAGGATGCTACCTTTATCCCCCACTTTAGCGGGAGTATAAGCATACACTGATACTTCTGGTAAAGTACAAGGAAACAACATTGAAAGACTTTCACCATGTCAAGGAGGCAAGATACACCAAGCCCCTAGTGGACTAAGGATCTTACGGCTTCGATTGACAAAGTAAAAGGGAAGATCACGAGGGAGAACCATGACTATCCGTAGTAAGGTTCCCTCACTATGAGTCATGCAAGAAAGATATCAAAATTTTTCAAGGCAAAGCTAAATTTGTCAAGAAATTTTCAAGTATCTTGAAAAGATATGAATGGGATGTATGCCCCCCTACGTTAAAGCGATCGCACACGCCTCACCGGGGGTGATTGCTTTAAGGTAGTGATACATATAAGAAATGAAAAAGGAGCACGTTATCACAAGGATTTAGCCCCCCAGTGTGAGATAAGCCCAAGGATAATAGACACAAAACACAAAGCATAAGGTGACTTTGCTTTCCTCGGGGTCAATATGCTATATGATAATTCATGTATATCATATGTATGTATGCATAATTGTTCTTCATTCCCCAATCAAGGAAGGTCACCTAGAAGAAGGGAACACATGTGTCTTTTGAGTCAACATGAGAGAGACCAAAACAAATCTCAATGTTTTGCATCGTCCTCAAGTAGAAAACACTAAGGGCAACAAATAGAAGAATGAGAATAACACATAGAAGAAGTGACAAAAGAGAGGAGGAGAGAATCTGCTATGCTAATGAAACTAGTCTAGCATGTCATCTACCCCCCGATCTTGCTGATCAATATTTTGGGAAGGTAGGAAACACGCTAGAGGAGGAACATCCAACATAGCAGATGGAGCTATCACAAGATCCAAACAAGGGCTATGTTCATATCCCAAGCCACGGTGTTCTTGTCTAGGAGCTAGGATAAGTGCTTTAGAAAATGCGTTAGATAGATGGTTATCAACATCAACATATTCATATTCACTATCAGAATGAAGAGGACTAACATTTTCATCATGAATAACATTTTCATCTATATCATCATCAAGATTTATAAAAATAGGATCTTTAACTCGCACAGGATCAAGACCATCATGCATCTTATGTTTAGGAGATTTCGGCTCAATCGTCAGCTGAGGAGAAAATGGAATAATACTGGCTGAAGGTGTTTTTGGGGATTGCAAAGTTTGAGAAGCAGCTACCTAAGCTCTAAGACGATGCTTTCATCGGTGTTCACGTGCAGAACGATTCCGTCTAGTCTTAGTAGGAAGTTGCGAAGATTGAGGAGAAGGAATGTTCTCATCCTTATCACTTGGGTGTTTAGGTTGTGGTCTCTTAGGTTGAACAATAGGAGAAGAGGAAGGTCTCTTCTCTCCATAAGAGGAAGGAGGAGGAACTGCTCCATATAAGGGAGGAATATTTGGTTTAGGAAGGAGACCAAGTCCATCATGATGAGGAGGGATAGGTCTACTTTTAGGGAGTTTATTAGTCATAGGTATAGTCACATTCATAGGAATGGGTTGGGAATCTTCTTGAGGAAAGACATTAGTTTTATCTTTCAAAGGAAGAACTTCCTTCTCAAGAACAATAGGAATGTTAAGTTTGGGTGTTCTAGGTTCACTTAGAGATAGAATCATATCTTTTTTCCACTTTTGATAAGATTTGAAAAGATGATCACTTCGCGGAGGAAGAGATTGGAATTGTTTAGGCCAAAAGTAATCAATAGGAACGCTAGAAGTTCTTTCAGCTGGTTTAAAGAGACTACGATTGACAGTAACAACTTCACCATTATGGGGAAATTTCAAACACTTGTGAATAGGAGAAGCAATAGCTTTCATGGAAGATAGCCAAGGATAGCCTAACTTCACACGAAATTGTTCGGACGATGGAATAATAGCAAAGTCCACATCAAGGGATTTGTTATGGACCTCAATAGGTAATGTAATAGAACCAATTGCAGGAGAAAAAAATGCATCAAGTAGTTTCACAACCACATTTGTTTCATCATAGATCACTTGATTCAATTGCAAAGTAAAAAGAAATTCTTCAGTAATGATATTAACCATACAAGAAGGATCAATAAGCACTCCATGGCAAGGTGTATTCTTGACTTTTGCAACTATATATAAAGGACCATCAGGTGCCCTGATAGTTTCACTAGAATCAAAGGTGATGGAAGGTTCTTTAGGGATTTTTTGCTACTCCACAAAGTTAATCACATTCGGAGTCATAGACACAAGATCATCAGGTGAGACAGAGGAATCAGTAGTGTCAATAGCATTAGAGGAATGAGAAGGTAATGGATCAGTAAAAATTTGAAGATTTTGGTTAGGAGGAGCTACAGATGTGTTACCTTTATCATTCACACAAGAAACAGAGATAGTATTATTATCAATCAAATCTTGAATTTTACCTTTTAAAGCAAAACATTTTTCAGTATCATGCCCAGGATGATGATGAAATTGACAAAAAGATTTGTTATCAAAATAGGGTGAATTAATCTTTGTAGGATCTATCTGCCTTATAGGAGGAAGAGTAATCACATTTTGTTCCAATAACTTATTCATAATACTATGCAATGATTCGTTCAAAGGAGTAAACTTTCTTTCTTTCTTGAAAAACTTAGAAATAGGAGGCACACCTAATGCCGCATTCACATTGTTGTTGATGATGTTTTCATTGAATTTAATGGACTCTCTATTCGGTTTAAACTTCCCAAATGGTTGTTAACTACTATCACCCTTATCACTCAGAGCCATAGGATTTGCTTGTTCCATTTGGCTCACAGTTAGTTGGTAATTGTGAAGAGTTGCGCACAACTGTTGGAAAGAAGTAAACTCAGAAAACAGAAGTTTTTCTCTAATGTCTTTTTGTAAATTAGAAATAAAGATTCTTTGAATATCATTGTCAGGCACTGGAAAAGAAATTTGAGCATACAAATGCTTATATCTACCAATGAAATCAGTCACTTTTTCTTTAACACCTTGTTTACAATGCATTAAATCAATCAAAGTAACTTTAGGACTTATATTGTTTTGAAATTGTTGAATGAAAGCATTTGCAAGTTGTTCGAAAGAAGTAATAGAATAAGAAGGCAATGAGCAATACCATTGTAGGGCTTTATCTCTTAATGTTCTAGTAAATAGTTTTGCAAGCAACCTTTGGTCATAAGCAAAATCAGTACATATTGTTTGAAAAGTCTTAACATGTGTTAGAGGATCACCCTTACCATTATAAAGCTCCAAATGCAGAATTTCAACATGTTTAGGGGGGATAGCTCGAACAATGTCAAGAGAAAGTGGGCTTGCAACATCAAATGTGGGCACACTAAACTTAGATTGATTCATAGAGGCAATTTGTTGCTGTAAAGAAGAGACAGTTTGTGCAAGATTGTTAATGGTCGCTTCAGTCGAAGAGTTCATGTTAGATGTGTTAGATTGTGATGGAGGTGTTATGTTATTGAAAGAAGGTAGAGAGTAAGGTGGTGGGACACTATGATAGTTAGTCATAGGAGATGATTGGAAAGGAGGAACACTACAAGGAGGAATGGAAGGGTTAAATGAATTGCCCCCTTGTGTCATGTTCATTTGTGGTGATATAATAGGGACACTCATTGAAGGAATGAATGAAGAAGTCAGATTGAATGAAGGAAGAGGGTTAATTGATGAAGAAGGATTGCCCCCATGACTAGTGATCATAGGAGGAATGTCTTGTATTGAAGTAGTCATTATGTTTGATGTAAAAGTAGGTATACTAGCAATAGAAGTTGTCAAAGGAATAGAATGATTAACTTGAGTAGGAGGTTGTGTATAACCTAAAGTTTCAGCACAACTCTTCATAGGCATCACATTTGAATCCACAATGTGTGCAATACCACGCAAAATATCAATTCCATTCTTATCACTTTGAACCATACATTTTAGACCCTCAATTAATGGAAGAGCTTGACTATCAGGGTATTCTTGAGACATCCGTTGTCGAAAATCATCAAATTGGTTATCCAATTTTGAAAGTTGTTCTACAGAAACCTCATTGAGAGCTTCTTCATCATTAAGAGGATTAGAGGAATTACCCATGTCCTCGTTAAAAAGGCCATTCAAATTAGGTTCCATCTCCTCAGTAATTACACCTTGGAAAGACTTAATTCTAAGGCTTCATCTAATGGGAATAGTGTAAGTAGGACTTATTGTTGTAAAACTCATGCACTAAAGAGAGAGGGAAGATTTTGAATTTTAGAGGTAGCAAATTTCAATAAAATCAGCCAATCTCCTAGATTTAAGCCTTTAAATGCAATCAGGACAATCTCCCGAAATTTCGAAAAAAATGTCCGGGACCGTGGCGAACAGAGTGCACATGGTCCTCGCAACTTTTTTCAAAATTTTCAGGGATGAAAGTTATGATGATTTTAAAGCTAATCTGAAAAAATTGAGTGATTTTACGATCTGTAGATAGGCCAAATTAAAGTTGCAATCTCAAAATTGAACCCTACCAAGATTGTCGAAAAATGTAAAATTTGAATTTTGAAAAAGAGAGGGAAACTGAAATTTTGAATTTTATGATTTTAGAAGGAATACTGAAAGCAATGCAAGTTTCGAAATTTAAAAAGTTGACTCGATTTCATGCAAAATTCGAATTTTGAAAATGGAAATCAGAGTTGTTGCAATTAAACACTTAATTTCAAAAGTCACAAACTGCAAAAATTTGAATAAAGCACTGAAATTTCGAATGAATGCTAACACACTTATCAAATTTAGGACTGTAAGAAACACAATTTTTATACAAATTTCAATTTCAACAATTTTTGAATGATTAGAAGCCTCAATCCAAGCAATCGCTAGACCAACTTCGACTTTAATTTTCAAAGTGCTAAAATTGATAAAATCAGCCAAAATTCTGGATTTTAGCAGAAAAATACAGTAAGATCTAGCTCCCGAAATTTCGGAAAAAATGTCGGGGACGATGGCGCTCAGGGTGCACACGGTCCTCGCAATTTTTTTCCAAATTTTCAGGGATGAAAGATATTGTGATTTTATTGCGGAATCCAAAGTTACAGCCGATTTGAAAGTGTTTTGATTAGTGAAATTATCAGTCAAAGGTTGAATCAAGAAGGTCTTAAAAATTAGGGCTTTGACATTTAACCACTTAATTTTCAAAATTAAAGCACAAATATGAATTGACAATTTGCAATAGAAGGGTAGATCTGAAAAAAGCATTAACAATTAAACATTCCACAAGCTCAATTACTAAAAAGAAAATTTTAGGGTTTTTATGCAATCAACCTCTAAAATTTGCAAAAGATCAAACATGGAAATGTAATTAAGGAAACAAAATTTTCAGATCTAGCCATGAATAATGAGAATGAGGATGTTCACGTCGGGTTCACCAAAATGTAAAGCAGAAAAATCGAACCCTAGTCGTTCTCCCCTCCCCAACTCCAAGGAGAGAGAAGGGAGAGTCACTAGGGTTGATGGTTTTCACTTAGGGGAGACTTTACATTCAAAAGAGGGGTTGAAACCCACAAGATCCAATCCCACGCAATGCAAGATTGGATTCTATATGAGTTTCAAGGGTTAAGACATCAAGGATACCCTCTTTTATAAAGAATGTAGATAGAAAGATTGAACTAGGAATGCATGTAAAGTAGGAAAGATTCGCTTATAAACAGAGATAGGGATATGAGATGAAGCTGCGGACCTAGAATTAGCAGTAAAATGTCAAGACGGTGCTGTTCTGCAAATTTGAGCTAAAGTTGACGGGACGATGGCCCGGCGTGCACACAGTCCTCCGAAAAATCTGCGAAACGAAGGGGGATCTGTTCGTCTCTACACAAGGATTCCAGATCTTCAATTACAGCCGCGTACCTGCAATCTACACACAGAAAAGAGAGGACGATTGGGGGGTTAGGGATGAGGGGTTTTCCTTTAGGTCAAACCCCAATTTTGGAATTAACCAAGAAATGAGAATGTTGTAAATGTAAATGTTTGTAATGTAAACAAGTACTTGATACCTTGTTGTAAGAATGTTTGTATTCTTACATGCGAAGGTGTAATGTATGTAGTATGTTGTATGTTGTATGTGATCTCCTCTTCAATGGTTGAATCCTTGTCTTGAATGCAACACTTAGCCTTGAATGGAGACTTAGAATGATTAATTGCTTGAAGGAATGCTTGAATGCTTTAATGCTTGAATGCTTGAATGTTTGAATATCGTTTCCGCCTTTTGCACATATATGTCCTCTTCAAATGGGAGAGGAAATGTAGTTTATATACTTGTCAATTAGGGTTGATAGACTGATTTTCCCAACCTTAGGCTGACCAGGAAACATTATTTTCCAATTTGCAAACTTAAAGACCCGAGGCCCCAAAAGAGACTGGGCCCAAAATAGGGCCAGGGACCAGAGCGCTGGGCGCCATGGTCCTGGGGGACCAGGGCATTGGGCACCCTAGTCCTGAAAGACCAGGGCACTGGGCGCCATGGTCCCACCTCCAGGGATAGCAGGGTGCAAGGAGGATCAGGCCAGGGTGCTGAAAAATGCAGTTTTTGGTGTCATGAACAAGTTTTGGGGTCTCCATTCAGGTTCGGTGTTGCGTTGCCATCATGAAGACCCAAATGCGGTCGAAATTGCAAGTGTCACAATTTTAGGACGCTACAGTTTTTAACCTTAGAGGGTCTACCTTCCCGATTTTCATGGCACTTCACATAGGAATTGGTGAGAGGGGAACGACCCAAGTGGTTATGACCTAAAGTAAAGCTCTTGCAAACCATTATAAATAAATGTGTTTGTGATGAAAGCTGCAAGCACCAGGTGTTGATTAGTCCATACCGACACTATGTCTCCCCATAAAACCTATACAGCACAACCTCTATAGGTTGAGAGCCTTCCGTAACTACGGAGCATAAAGTGTCACATGTATGGCCATACAAACAAATTCCCTAACTAATAACTCTTGTGTTTAGAAGCCAAAAACCTTCCAGTCATTGGTGCAAGAGGTCAAACCTCCAAAGGAGCTCACATTTTTATGGCTCTTCATAGAGATACGAAGTTCATCATGGAAAATTTTCATGGGAACTGATGCTTGGCTAACCCAAAGAAGTGAGTGCTAAGGGGGGAGCCAATGGGGTCAAGCATCTAAGTATCCACTCTCAGTAAGCAAAGCTGGGAAGCCAAGTGAGATCCATGACTATTGTCCTTGCCAACCTTAGGAAATGTTGTGAAGGTGAATGATTGGTGTTGAGCCACACCTGGCCAATGTGTTGGCTATGTTTAATGTTTTCTTTCCAAGAGTAGAGTGATAAACAATCCCCTCATTTTCCACATTTCTCAAACATTCTCAAATCCAAATTTTCACACCTTGCATAGTCAAAGTCTAGATCTAGTCCATCAAATCTTCACCTCATGTTTCATTAGCCTAAGTTGTACAAGCATTCCAAGAAGTCAATCCATCATCCAATCAAGACAAAGAAGCTCACCCAAGTCCAACTCATTAGACACCGAATGTTTTGGTATACCAACAACAAACTCTTTCTCAAACATAGCACCTTTTTGCACCAATATCATGATTATATCCATGGTAATAGAAATGAGTTTGATTCTAGTGATGAATTAAGAGTCTATGCCCTACACCAAAGATCCAGATTGTATTTCAATACCAACTATCATCAAAATTGGGGAGGTCACATTCCTACCTACAAATTTCCATCTGAACCTATCACTTATTGAGTCATTTCCATTCCAAGGATAATCTAGTAATCATTTTCTTCTAGTTATCACTATCATCCTTCTTTCATCTTTCATCATTACCATTCTCTAAGGAATTTGCACATCAATCAACTGCATCCTCAATCAAATCATCCTCAACTAAATCAATCATCCTTAATCAATCATCCCCCAATCAATCAAACAATTCAACATCACTCTAAGGTTGTATACCTTGTGAAGTTATATTTAGACCTCATCTTTAATAAATTAATCATTTGTCTTTTTTGATTGGGAAATAATCTCCCCCAAGTAACTTTTCCTCATATTTTGAGTCGATCAAGACTCCTATCCTATGTCTTTATTTTGCTTCAAATCATTATTCAATCCTTAGTAGAAAGAGACTTTCATCATTATCATAAGGTCTAAATTTTACCCAACTTGGTTGTCACCTTGTTTGTTGTTTCATCAACATCCCCCACCTAAACTCCTCATCCAAGGACTAAGGGGAAATCTTAATCAAACTCTTGTCCTAATCCAAGAACCCCATCAATCATTTTATCGAGCTTCATCAAATCAAAACCAAATCAAAAGTCCAAAATCCTAGCTAAGACTTTTCATCAACTTTTATTCCAACACCTTTTCCTAAGATTATTCTTGCATGGTAACAACTCAATCTCAAAAGAAGAAGATGGCCAAAAAATAATATGGCATGTCGGACATTAGTGTCCTATATCAAGATCCTACACAAGACCCCATGCAAGGGAAAAATGTGCAACCCAACATTCAAAATCCACAACCACAAGGGGACCCTAATATGGTTGATCAAGATGACCTCTCCTCAGAAGTGCAAAAGTTCTTATAGGATTCATACAATCAATAAATGATGGAGAAATTCATTCAACATAATCCTAGTGGTCTTCTAAAGACTCTTATTGAAAATGAACCTCGCCTTCCCCTTGATTTCAATAGATCCAATCTTGATCAACAACCACAAGGAAGATTTACTCCTACTCACATTGTTGTGCATGTCAGTCAATCTCAATCAATAGCACCCGCGGTATCCATCCGTGTGGTTTCTATCCAACTTTATTGTTTCTTGACATCTATACCATTATCCAACCCGATCACATATATTCTCCAGCATCCCTCTATGCCATCTTCTTCTACCCTACCACATGTCTCTATTCCACAATCTTCCATTCCTCTTAATAATACCACTAATTTGATCAATTCCTCTCTTTCTTTTGTCACAACAATTTGTGGGTCGCGACCAATTGTCACTCAAGTCCTCGTTACATCAATCATCACATCTCACATTCCCGCTTCTTCATCTTATGAATACATTAGTGGTGGTGGTATACCTTCCACAATTCACTAGATACTTAGGGAAAAAATGGTTCATGATATCCAAGACTCACAACATGATATAATGAAGGAAATCCAGGACATGAAAACAATCATCAAAAACATGAAGGAAGGGACTAACAAAAGAAAACCTTATTCATTTGTGGAATTTTGTCCTTGTCCTTATGATCCTTCGATATCAGTTACACCTTATCCGCCATGGTTTGAGATGCCTAAGTTCACAAAGTATGAGGGTAAGGGGGATCCCCGAGACCATGTTCATGAGTTTCACAACTATGCCAAGAAGTTTCCTATAGTGACATATCTCCATATACTATTCCCTAAGAGTTTCACAAGAGACGCTCTTGCATGGTTCTTGTCCCTGCCTAGAGGTTCTATCACCTCCTTTCCGAACTTAGCAAAAAATTTTGTGGCCTACTATGCTTACAACTTTGTCAATGATGTTTCCATGATGGACCTTTGTAACACAAAATAGAGGCCTGGGGAAACTTTCACCAACTTCTTCTAGAGGTGGTGACAACTTATCAATAATTTTGAGTGGGATATGCCAGAACAACACCAAATCAAATTATTTTATAAAAATATGGTACCTAAACTATCAAAACCCTTGACATCTCAATGAATAAAATCTTTCTAAAAATTGATTGACAAGGGCCTATCTATTGAACGTGTCTTGTTAGAGCATGGCACTCTAAATAATTATCAAAAAACAAGTCAAAATACCTCCTCTTATCACAATGATAAACCAAAGTTTTTGTCTAAAAACAATAACATAGTCAATGATGGTGTTACTGATGCAAAGGGGGTCCAAACCGTGGCCGCTCCTCCAAATTCCACCACCACTAATTGGCAATTCAACACTTAGCAAAACAATCAAAATCAATATCTTAGGCCCCAAAACAATCTCTTAGTCTAGGGGCGACCACCCCAATCTAATAATCAGGCCCCAGGGGAGTAAACTCCCCTTGTTGACCCATTGAGGTCATGTTCCAAAAGCTTGTCTAGGCTGGTGTGGTTGTCTTTCTGATAACTCACCCATTAGATCTTAACCAACCCAAGCCTAGGTGGTATAATGAGAATGAGTATTTTGACTATCATCATATCAATAGACATGATACACAAAAGTGTATGAAACTAAAGAACTATATACAAGATCTCATTAACAAGGGTGATATTGAGGTAGCAACAAAAAAATCTGGTAACAATAACGATAAGCTCAAGATATACCAAAAACCCTTCTCAAAATATTACAAAGGTAAGACATTATCATCTAATATTGTGAATTATGAGTATACCAATCATATATCTGCCTTTGACTTCTAGGTGGGTCATATTGAGCCCGTAGATAACCATGTCAAAGATAGTACTATCAAAGGAGCTAACTCATCCCCTTCCCAAATCAGATCTAAGATCATTGTTCAAGGAAGTTTCACCCCTCCTCAATCGGCAAGCAGACCCAATCCTACTAAAATAGTCACTCAAGGTGCCACACCTTTCTCTTCCCACTCTTAGAATGAGTGAATTGTAACTACCCACCATGGGAGGATAACTGTCAAAGGAATCCCTCCTCCACTAAACCCTCCCCCTATGTCACCCACTTTCTAATATGACCTCCTTGACCATCTTGGGAAGACCCCCACACAAATATCCATCTTAGAGCTCCTCAAGACTTTTGATGTCCATGAAGACATTTTGGAACAAGCCCCCCTAGAGTCACGTGTCCCTGACAACATCAATGTTGCCCAATTCCAAGCCCTCATTACATAGTTGATAAGATGGGTTATAAAGGACATGACCTGAGGCTAGGAGAGAAAGGAATCAAAGCACTAATAAATCCCATCTTATACAAGTATAATAGGGGCTTGGATTATACTCCAGTACCTAAGATCAATATCACTAGTACCCCTTCAAGTCCCTCCTTGGATGTCAAAGACTTTGATGAAGAGGATTTCCATGAAATGCCTTTTGAGTATGAAGAGGATATCTTCTTTAACACCTATGTCAACACTATCAGTCCTGTAATCCCTTCCACCCCATATGAGATGCAACTTGTTCACCCTGAGCTTATAGATTGGGACCAACGAGACAAACCTTCTTTGGACATATGTGCCGATGATAATTCTCTCATGGCTCTCCTGATTATGCACAACATAGAAGACTACAACAAAGTTCATGGGATTCAATTACATGAGAATGGAAACATTGGTAGTTAGGTCAATGGCCTTAGTTGCAAAAAAGATAATAAAAAGAAAAATAATGATTCCTTAGGTGAAAACCTTCCTGACGCACCTTTGGATGAGGAAAAAGTAAAAACAAAGGGTGTATCGATAATCAAAAACTCGGATCAAGTGCTTGAGGATAAGGGACTTGACCTCCCTACCATTGTGCATCCACAACAAGACAGGTCAACTTTACTGATAGAAGGAACTTATAGTTTCAATGTCAAAACTAAAGACACATCAAAGAACATGATCATTGCTAAGTCCTTGTTAGATAAAGAGAAACAGAACTTTATCAATTTTCTCATAGAAATAAAGATCAATTTCACCTAGTCATATGCTAACATGGCAGGCCTAGATCCTGACTTGGTAGTTCACAATCTTGTTGTTCATCCAAATGCAAAACCAATTTAGCAAAAATTACGCAAGATGAATCCACACATTGCACTCCTTGTCAAAGAAGAGATTCAAAATATGTTGGATACTGGATTCATAAAACCAATGGATTATCGTGAATGGGTATCCAATGTTGTACCTATGGGAAAAGCTACTGGGGGCATCTACATTTGCATGGATTTATGAGATTTGAATAAAGCCTACCCTAAGGATGACTTCTTTCTCCCCAACATAGACATAATTGTAGATCTCACAGAGCGACATGAAATGTTATCACTAATAGATAGATTTTCTGGATACAATCAGATTAGGGTCGCGGAGGATGACCAAGATGAAACAACATCCACAACACTATGGGGCACCTTTTGTTACCAAGTCATGCCTTTTGGTCTCAATAACACTGGAGCCACGTACCAATGAGAAATGAAAACAATTTTCCATGACATTTTGCACAAAATCATGGAGGATTACATGGATGATCTCCTAGGAAAATCCAAGACAAGACATGAGCACATCCCTATCTTAAGGCAAATTTTTAAAATATTGGAAAAGTATAAACTACGCATAAATCCCAAGAAATGCATATTTGGCATCACATCTAGGAAACTGTTAGGTTTCATTATTTCCCGTAGAGGCATAGAGATTGATCCCGCAAAGGTGAAATCCATCATGTAAATGCCTTCCCCAAAGACCCTCAGGTAGTTGCATAGCCTCCAAGGAAAGCTCCAATCCATCAGACGCTTCATCTCACAAGTCATGGACAAATGTCACCCATTTGCACACTTACTACATAAGGATACCAAATTTAAATGGGATTGTGTGTGTCAAAACGTTTTTGAGAAAATCAAGGAATATCTTGCATCGCCTCCAGTTCTTATGCCTCCCATTCAAGGACAACCACTCCTTTTGTACATATCATATACTACAGTGGCATTAGGGGAATTATTGGTACATAGAGATGATCAAGGAAAAGGGCATGTTATATACTACATCAGTTGCACATTAGTAGGGTATGAGCTCAATTATACTCCTATTGAAAGAGCATGCTTAGCACTTGTCTTCAGCAAACAAAAGTTTTGACACTCATGCTTAACAATAAAACAAAATTGATTGCTAAGATCAACCCTCTCAAGTACCTCTTATCAAAGGCTACTCTCACTGGCAGAACTACTAAATAGGTCATCTTACTAAGTGAGTTCTACATCAAAAAGAAATCAAAGGACAAGTGATAGTAGATGAGCTAGCTGATGCTCTACTTCAAGGTGATCACACTATCCTCACAAAATTCCCAGATGAATTCATAATTACCATCCCTAAATCTTCCACATGGTAGTTATACTTTGATGGTTCTAACTTCTTGCACCCATAATGTATCGGGGGCAGGCATATTATTAATCATACCCCAAGGAGATTGCATCCCTAAATCATACAATATAGCCTTTGCATGCACCAACAACATTGTAGAATATGAAACACTAATCAATGGACTCTTTTTGGCTATCCAATGGAAGATATTGGAGTTACATGTCTATGGTGATTCCCAACTTGTCATTAAACAATTCAATGATGAGTACCAGATAAAAGATGACAAGCTTCTTCCTTATCAAAGTATGGTTGAGGATCTCAAGCAAAACTTTACATTAATCAAATTTGATCAGATTCTACGCACAAACAATAGAGTTGCAAATGCAATGGCCACTATTGGATCCCTCCTTCATATGCCAACATAGTCAAAAGTGTGATTTTTTGGTCGAGCAACTATTCATACCGACATATGACCTATCAGAGTCTTAAATGGTATGCATACTCGTTGGTCCCAAATCCCCTTGGTATCAGAAGACCTTCACTTACCTAAGAGATAACACCGTTCATCCACACCTCACCAAGACCCAACAACAAACCTTTATTCACCATTGTGCTCATTACACTATCCTTGTAGACACCTTATTCAAAAGGCATTTTGATGGTTCCCTCCTAAGGTGTCTAGATAAACAAGAGGCTGAAGGGGCACTACATGAAGTGCACAATGGTATATGTGGGGTACACTCAAATGGTCTCACTTTGGCTAAAAAAATTTGCAAATAGGATACTACTGGCCTACAATCAAAGTAGACACATACATTTATGTGAAGAAATGTATCCCTTGCCAGAAGCATGGCGACAAGATTCATGCTCCATCACAAGATATGCATCCTTTTATCACACCCTAGCCCTTCTCATAGTGGGGGATCATTCTCATTGGGAAAATCCACTCCACATCCTCTAATGACCATAAATTTATCATTACCACCATTGAGTACTTCGCCAAGTGGGTGGAGGCCATCCCTATTACTTTCACCACTGGTAAATAGATCTCTAAATTCAATCTTAACTATTTAATATGTCGATATGGAATCCCCAAGGTTGTTATCATAGATAACATCATGCCTTTCAAAAATCAGGATGTTAAGGAGCTTTGTCAGAAGTTTGATATCTAGCACCGCTTCTCCACCCCCTATTACCTACAAGGTAAAGGTCAGGCTGAGGCTTCTAATCAAACCTTAATTAAAACCCTTAAAAAGATAGACAATGAAGCTAGCTATGACTGGCACCTCCACCACCACCTTGCTCTATGGGCTTACCGTACCTCCATCCGCACACCCACACGTGCTACTCCATATTCCCTTGTCTTTGGATCTCAAGTTATACTCCCTCTTGAGATTGAGATCCCATCCCTAAGGGTGTGACTGCAGAATATCCTCCCAAATGAGGAATATAGAGTTGCCAGGCTACAAGAGCTAGAATTGCTTGATGAAAGGTTGTTGGTATTTGATTGAACATTGCATTGATGAACTATTATGTTATCATTGATGTCAATTGTAACTAGAAATGATGTTGAAATGATGTTTTTTTGCAACTGGTAGTTGTGAAAGTGAAGGAAACTAGTATTACTTAAGAAGTAGTGAGATCAACCAGTAACCATGCCTATTGATGTGCCAAACCCTAAGCAAATGAGCTTGGTGAATCGGTTATATTGATTTATGGTCAAATGGTGATCGGTAATGATTATGAGACATATGCATGTTGTATGTGATAAATTTTAAGTACTTTTTGCCACATAGAGATAACAGTTTTATCTTGGGAATGAGCGAATACATTACATGAAGAAGAAACCGCGTGATGAGTTACAGGATTCAATGAAGTGGTGATGATTACCATATAATCTAATGGTCATACTTGAACCAATTTATTTGTAATCTCTAATAGATATTAGTTGTGATGTGTTACCGACCTATTGTTTTTCTTATAAGGTCCATGAGTTGTTTTGTTGTAGTGTTGGCAATTTTGGTTAAGTGTTAGTGTGATTCATTACTGAACCAGAAGGTGTATCTGCAGTATTTGTGAAGGTAGATAGGAGAATGAAAAGGATCTAATCAAGAAGAGTAGTGTTATTTACCAGATCAACAAACCCTTGTTGTTCTCTAACAATTACAATAGTTAAATCCCTTAACTGGGTAAGCTTTAACAGGATTAGTGCTATCTAAATCCTTTAACCAGGTGATCCATTAGCTTGGATTTCAAATCCTCTATCGAGGTTACTCCTAACAAGGTATTGCTTCTAACAAGGCATTATAGTCAATCCCTTAACCGGGTGGTTTCTAATAGGATCTGTTCCTAACAGGACATTTTGTAAAGCTTTAACAGGCTTGGCTCCTAATAGGGCGAACTTCAGAAGAGTTTAGAATACTTGTGGGTATTCATCCCCATTGTGGTTTTTCCCATTTGGGTTTCCACGTCAAAAATCATTGTATCTACTGGTGAATGATTTTTGTCGTTATGTTTGATATGATTAATTTGATTAATTGTTAAATCCACTTAGTTATGTGAAGATGACCGAAATTAATTTGAAATGTGCTTTTACTATTGTTAGTAAAGTATTTGATGTTTTGGTTAAATGGTTTGGGAGTTTTAGATCTATTATACTGTTATATTGATATGATATTTAAACCGGTGTACTATCAGTGCTATTGCAGTTTGTAGCTTAGTGTTTGAACTAGTTAGTTCAGAGATTGACTTGTGAGATTGTTTTTGAGTTTGGTGAAAGTTTAGTCAGTTTTCTATCTACTGATTCACCCCTCTCTCAGTAGTTGTCCGGACCCTTATTGATTCATCATATCATTATAGGTGACTCAAGGCCTTGAATCATCTCCAGGTATATCAAAATTTCCTAGGCTTGAGTCAACAAGAAAGTTAGAACCCAAGAATTTGAAGTGGGTAATCTTGTTGTTATGGAAAAGAAAAATCTTCAAGAAAGAGAAAATAAGGGAAAGTTCGAGCCTAATTGGCTTGGACCTTATGTAATCACAACAAAGTATGGATCAGGGACATATCAGTTGGCTACTCCAGAAGGAGATCCCTTGGATGATCCTATGAACATCATACACTTGAAGAGATTTTATGCCTAGTCCTCAAAAGGTCACCAATTATCTAAAAAATGAATAAAAATAAAAATAATATTATAAGAAACAAATAAATAAAAAATCAATTCGTCCATTAGTGAAAACTATTGGCATATGCGCACTCCAATGAGACATTGTATGTGATTGAAGGTTTTGTCATTGATGGCAACCTTACAATCCTATGGCATCGACAAGGCATTATACCAACAAGGCATTACATTGACAAGATAGTACACCGGCATTAGCAGATCACACTCTACACTGGCACTCAGGACACTGACACTGCCACAAAGAAAGAAAGTATACCGACACAGAGGCCGACAGGATTTTGTTATACTATATTTTGTTTATTGTTGAAAAAAAAAACTTTGTAAGCCGACTTGGCATGTTGTAAAATGACTCTTATATATAAAAGAGATCATTGTAGAAATTTGAGAATAATGCAGTAAGGAAGGAAGTAAGTGAAGAAAATGATGTCTGCGAAATATTAAGGCAGACCTATTATGTGAAACATAGGTTAAAGGGTTTTATGCAAGAAGCAGAGCAACAACCAGTACTAGATTAGGCATTATAGATGCTATTGTAAAGTAGTACAAGATATTGGATTTGAATAATCCACATTGTAAGTTAGTGAGACTTCCTATTTGAGCAGTGAGCTCTAGGAAGTTGGCCTTCCTTCATGTGCAAGCCCCTATTGTAAGTAATATTCTCTTATTGGCTAGTGAGTGAATATTATGGGTCACAAATCCCATCGAGGTTTTTCCCACATCGGGTTTCCTCATTAAATCCTTGTGTTATGGTGTGCTTTTCATGTGGATGTTCTTAATTCTATTTATTACATTATTTGTTGCATACCGGTACACTGTTATAATATGTTCTGCATGTTTTAAGATAAGAAATTCTAATTACCGGTCAGATACTGATTCACCCCCCCCCCCTCTCAGTATCCATGTGATTCCTAACAAAAACCACTTTGTGGTGCTATGGGCATGTACCTTGGAGAAAACATGTTCGTAGGCATCAAGGTAAATAATCAAGATCCATCGTATATAAAATCAGACTCTACCTTAACCACTGACTCACCAGATATCCATACTTGTCACTACATAAACCTTCTACCATGGCATCCATCATGTCGTCTATTGCTAGTTGTCCCTTTGATCCCAGCACAAAAATTGTCCACTCATCCACACTCCAAAAAACAAACACCCACATGATGCTGAGTCTTTTCCTGAATCATGAATAAAGATCAACCCATTAAACTGAGCTTTCATCCCATCAAACTGAGCTCTCATCTCATCAGACTGAGCTTCCATTCTAGTTAAATGAGCTTACTTCCCATTCCTGAGCTTAAACTTCTTCTTGATTCATGTGTTATTCAAACCCCCATCCACGTGCACTCCATCAAGTCTCAGTATTCAAGTATCATATCCGCATTCAAATATTCATACCATCTACTCTATTGCCTATTCACATCCATCAGTCATTTCTGCCCATCGGGATGCATCCTTCCCCTATCCAGCCATATATAATTGAATCCTAAATCCTGCTCTTGGCAAGAGATCTTAGGTTTCCTTGTGCATTTTATTTGTATGATTTGATTTGTTTTCTTTGATTTGCATCACTTTTTCCTATGACTGTTCCTACCCATGGTTGCCAAGATCAATCTATCTCTCGGTATGTTGTGGAGAGGGGTATACTAGGGAATTTTTTTATGGTATGGCATGTTTGAAGGTTTCCCTTGTACATATCAGCAACCTTGCATTAGTGTTTATCAACACTTTTAGGATTGTGTGCAAGGCATACCTATTTTTTTGAGATTTCGTCCATGCCTTGGGTTTTCACGACATCCTGGTTCCTATAATCAGTGGTGTAGACTACCTTATGCCATATCAAACTAGGTTGGCTCTCCACATTTAATGCACAACAAATCTCCGTATCCATCTCATATCATCTCATTTTTCTAGCATATCCCCCTTTCATACCTTGGAGACTTCAATTTGTTCTTCTATCCTACCAAAGGTCATTCTATTGTGATTGGCATATTCTCAAACAAATTTTGCATTATTCATATAGGTGAATTACTCATTCTTTTCTGGTGCATTAATCTTTTGTGTGTTGTGTTACTCATGTTTTGTCCATCATATGGGTTGCATTTCAAATTTTGATTGCATTACTCATTTTTAGTGTTGCAGGTCACTTAGTTGGAATTTCTAATTTTTGTTGCATTATTCATTTTATTTAAGGTCATCCATTATAGTGTGCATATTCATTATGGATTAATCCATTTTAATCACATTATGTATTCTCAAAATCATCCAAAAATCCAAAAATAATACATCTTGCAATATATATACATATCATAGAATCTCAAAACATATGCATCCACATAGTTTGTAGAAGACTAGATAATCATCCTGCATCCATCAAAGTGTTAATAACATATCATAAACACATGCATATATAAGTATCCATCCTACACCCACCAAATTTTTAGTAATATATCATTAGTATATGCATATGTAGGCATCCATCCCACATCACAAATAGATCAACACAACATATGCATAATCATCATCAATACATCACATCATAAAATAATAAATAATGTCCATCATAGTGTCCATAATAAAGTACATGCATATATAACTGCCTCTCAAAATCATATATCACATATATATGTCTCTCAAGAAAATCAATATAATAGTCATAGTACAATGACCACCCCGAAGGGTAAAAAATAATACATAATGGTATTATAATGGTGGAAAAATGGTGAATGATAGATCAAGAAGGAAACTACCCTTTCCCTCAAAGAGAGATGAGAATTTCGCTATTGATTACCACTCAAGCACTTTCACAATGTTACATTAGAAAGAGGAGAGGATAATTCACTAGATTAAATCTCTCCACATGAAAATGGTGGATTGAACTCTTAATGAATTGGGAATTATGAGTTGATCCCCTCTTCCTTGTTTGATTTGGAAAGGAAATTGATTGAATTATGTAGTGCAAAAGTGACAAAGAACTGATTATAACTTGAGATCAAACAATAATGAAGTTGTGCACTCAGATCTAGCATTAATATGTTGACATGAAGTTGCCCTGTGAATTTGAGGAAAAGTTGCCCAAATCATTGTAGGAATGTACACGATCCTTCGAAAAAATCCGTGAAATGAAAAGGGTTTTTCTGTCTCTGCAAATGATGCCTGAATATGAAAGTATAGTTGCGCACCTATAACCTACACACAAAAAAGAGAGGAAAATGGGCTAGGATTGAGGTTTACCTTTAGGTAAAACCCCAATTTTGGAATTAACCAAGTAATGAAACAAAGTACTTGCAAGTAGATGTCAATGAAAGACTGAATTGTAAACTACCTCAAGGTAGGTTTTGATAGCAATGTTAATAGAAGTTCTTGTGTGGAATTGAATGTTGAAATCAATCTCCTCTTCAATGGTTGAATCCTTGACTTGAATGCAGCACCTAACATTGAAGGGAGACATGAGAATGCTCAATGTTGGAAAAGAATGCTTGAATGCTTGATCGCTTGTGAAACTTGAATCTATCCAACTTCAACCTAACCAACTTATGCAAATGAGAGGATGAATGCCCCTTAAATACATGTTAGTGGATTATTATTTTCATCATGGGTCGACATTGAAGGAGTTTCTCGCCCGATGCACAACCAACAATGCAACCCTAGGAAGGGTCTTGCCCCAAATTAGGGTAGGGACAAGGGCAGCATGCCCCTATCCTAGGAGGAAAAGGACACCACATCCCTATCCAAGGGGAGACAGTGGTGCCATGCTCCTATCCTACCCCTTTATCTAGGGAAGAGTACAGATGGGGTGATGTAGAGGCCAAGGAAGCAGTTGTTTCCACAAGCTGAGAAATCTTTGGTCTCCGATCAAGCTATAGGATTCAAATTATCATGCGTGAGGACCCTAATGAAGTAAAAAAATTCTAGGGTCACAATTTTATGACACTACATTTAGCCCCCACTTTAATGGGGCTATAATCATACACCGATACTATCAGTAAAGTACAAGGAAACAAGATTGAAAGACTTTTACCACGTCAAGAAGGAAAGATGTGCCAAGCCCCCAGTGGACTTAGTATCTTATGACTTTGATTGACAAAGAAAAAGGGAAGATCGAGAAGGGGAGAACCTTGACTGCAAGTAGAAAAGTTCCCTTCACTACAAGTCACATGAAAGTAAGGATACTAAAGATTACAAAGAAAAACAAAGTTCAGTAAGTAATTCTAAGTATCACAAGATGGAAAGTATGAGTGGAGTGTATGCCCACACATTAAAGTGATCACATGCACCTTATCAGGAGAGATTTCTTTAAGGTAGGATACACCCAAGAGAGAGAGAAGAAAAGGAGCATGTTATTGCAAGGATTTAGCCCCCAATCGAGGTATAAACCCAAGGATAATGAACACAAAACACGAGGTAGTTTTTCTTTCCTCAGGGTCAGTATGTTGTATGATAACTCATGTATATCATGTATGTATATGCATATAATAATCTTTATTCCCTAAAGAAGGACACTACCTTAGAAGAAAGGGAAGAGAGGATGTCTTTTAAGTCAACATGAAAGAGACCAAAAAAAAAATCTCAATGCCTTGAATCGTCCCCAAGTAGACATTAAGGAAATAATAGAAGAACATGGATACACATAGAAGAATGGTCACAAAAGAGAAAGAAATGAGAGAAAGTAAGATCTGTAGTGCTAATATTGCTAATCTAGCATGACATCCGCCTCTTGATCTTGATGATAACTATTTTGTGAAGGCAAGAAACACACCAGAGGAGAGATATTGAGCACAATAGATGGAGATATCACAAGACCCAAACAAAGAATTTGCTAATGTTGTAAGTCACTTTGTCCGATTCTAGGAGCTACAATTAGGGTTTCTTAAAAACTAATCTGATAAATTCTTGTCCACATCAACATACTCGTACTCACTGTTAGAAGCATTGGGAATTGTATTACCATTATGAATAACATTTTCACCCATTTCTTCATCAACGTTAAGAAAAAGAGGAGCATGAAAATGAATAGGAGTAAAACCATCACATGTTTTATGCAACTTATGATTTCAAGATGTAGGTTGAACATATTTCTTAGGAGAAAAGGGAATCATGTCAACTGTCAGAGTATGAGGAGATTGAATATTTTGAGGGATAGCTTCACGAGCTCAAACAGGACATCTTTGTTGGCATTATTTCACATAACGATTTCGTCGAGTCTTAGTGGAAGGCTGAGAAGGAGGAGGAACACTTGAAAAAGTAGGAATCTTTCTCTCCTTGATAATTGAAGGTATAGGTTGAGGTCTTTTCAAATCAATAATAGGAGAAGTGGGCCTCTTCTCTCAATAAGAGGAAAGAGGTAGAACTACACCACAAAAAGAAGGAATATTAGGTGTAGGAAGGAGACGAGGTTCATCATGAGGAGGAGGTATAGGTCTAACCTTAGGAGGAATATTGGTGTTCTTTTAAAGAGAAGGTAAAGTCACATCCATAGGGATAGGTGGACAATCTTCCTTAGGAGGGAGATTAGTTATATCCGAGAGGGGAAGAACCTCATCTTGAAAAATAATAGGAATGTCAAGTGTTGGCGATCTAGGTTGACTTAAAGATAAGATCATATCATTCTTCCATTTTTGATAAGATTGAAAAAGAGCATCGCTCCTTGATGGAAGAGATTGAAATTATTTATGCCAAAAGAATCAATAGGAACACCCGGGCTTCTTTTAGATGGACAAAATAAGCTATGGTTCATGGTTATGATTTCTCCATTGTGAGGAAATTTAAGACACTTGTGGATTGGAGAAGCAATAGCCTTCATGGAAGATGGCCAAGGATAGCCCAACTTCACATGGAATTTCTCAGAAGAAGGTATGATAACAAAGTCAACATACATGGATTTAGCATGAACCTCAATAGGAAGGGTGATAGAGCCAATAGTAGGACACGAGAAGCCATTAAATAACTTCACAACCACATTAGAAGCATCATATAGTGGTTTATGCAATCTTAAAGTGAAAGGATTCTCTTCAGTTATGACATTAACCATACAAGAGGGATCAATCAAGGCACCACGGCATGGGATATCCTTAACCTTCACAACTATGTATAAAGGGCCATCAGGTGCTCTCATGGTCTCACTAGGATCAAATGTAATACAAGGATATGTAAGCATATCCTATGTTTCTACCATATTGACCAAGTTTGGAGCCATAGAAGTGAATTCTTCAAAAGAGAGAGACTTAGGCACAATCTCAATAATGTTAGAGGTATGAGATGGCAAGGGATCAGTGAAAATTTTAAGATTTTGATTAGGAGGAGCTACTGATTTATTCCCTTTATCATTCACACCTTCCACAGATATAGTATTATTATCATTTAAGTCTTGAACCTTATTTTTTAATGCAAAACATTTCTCAGTATCATGACCAAGTTGATGATGAAATTGACAGAAGGAATTGTTATCAAAATAAGGAGATGCAAGTTTGAAAGGATCAATTTGTTTTATAGGAGGAAGTTTGATAACATTTATGTGCAACAACTGAGACATAATATTATTTAAAGATTCACTCAAAGGAGTAAATTGTCTTTCTCTTTGGAATTTTTTTGAAATATACGACATACTTGTTGTAGCATTCACATGGTTGTTGTTGATTGGATCATTGAACTTGATGAAGCTTTTTGTTTATTTTAACTTCACAAATGGTTGTTGAACACTCTCCCCCTTATCACTCAGAGCCATAGGAGTGGATTGATCCATTTGACTCACATCCAGTTGATAATTATGGAGTGTTGCGTACAACTGCGAAATGGAAGTAAACTCAGACAAAAGAAGTTTTTCCCTAATATCTTTTTGGAAATTAGAAATGCAAATTATGTGAATATTATTATCGGGTACATGAGAAGAAATTTGAGCACATAAATACTTCTATCTACCAATGAAATTAGTCACTTTTTATTTAACACATTGTTTACAATGCATTAAATTAGTCAAACTGATTTTAGGACCAATGTTTTTTTTAAATTGTTGGATGAAAGCATTTGCTAGTTGTTGAAAGGAATTGATAGAATAAGAAGGAAAAGAGCAATACCATTGTAAGGCCTTATCTCTTAGTGTTCTTGTAAACAATTTTGCAAGCAATCGTTGATCATAAGCAAAATCAGTACACAAGGTTTGAAATGTTTTGACATGCGTAAGAAGATCACCTTTTCCATTATAGAGTTCCAATTGAGGGATCTCCACATGTTTAGGTGGCACAAATTTAACAATATCAAGAGAAAGTGGGCTCGCAATATCAAATGTGGGCACACTAAACTTGGTTTGACTCATGAAAGCAATTTATTGTTGTAAGGAAGACACGGTTTGAGAAGGATTGTTTATTGTCATTTTGGTAGAAGAATTGATGTTAGACATAGGTGATTGAGAAGGTGGTGTGATGTTATTGAAAGAAGGCATGGACTAAGAATAAGGTGGTGGGACATTATGATAAGTAGGCATTGGTGATGATTGGGTAGGAAAATGGACACTTAAAGGAGGAATAAAGTTGTTGAAGGAATTTCCCCCTTGTGTCACACTGATTGGTCGAGGAATAACAGGAACACTCATGGAAGTCATAGGTAACGATGGAGGACTAAATGAAGAAGAGGGGTTTCACCCATGACCTATGGTTGTAGGAATGGCATTTTGAGTTTAAGTAGCCATGATGTTAGATGTGAAAGTAGGAATACTAGTCATAGGAGTAGTCAAAGGAATCAAAGGATTGACTTGTGTTGAAGGTTGTGAGTAACCTAGGGTTTCGGAACAACTCTTGATAGGCATGACATTAGAATCAACAATATGTGCAATGCCATGTAATATATCAATTCTATTATTATCACTTTGAAGCATGAACTTAAGACCTTCAATTAATAGAAGAGCTTCACTATTAGGGTACTCTTGGGACATCCAATGTTGAAAGCTATCAAATTTATTGTCCAATGTAGAAAGTTGATCTAAAGAAACCCTAGTTAAAGCTTATTCTTCATCATGGGATCCATCAATGGGGTGAATAGGCACGTGATTAGGATGGGAAGAATTAGCATGATCCTCATTAAATAATTCACCCAAATTAGGCTCCATCTCCTCGGTAATTAAACTTTGGGAAGCCTTAATTCTAATGCTTTGGCTAATGGGGATATGATAGGTAGGACTAATAGTTGTAAAACTCATGCACTCGAGGGAAAATTGAAAATTTGAATTGTAGACTAAAACTTACAAAATTAAGTAATGTAAAATTCAAGAAAATAATGATTACACAATTTGAAATTTGTTGGGGGAAGAGGATGACACAATTTCAAAAAATGAAAGGAAATTTAAATTTTAAAATTAGGGCCAAGGGAATACAATTTTATTTTAAAATTAGAATTTTTAAAATCAAGGCAGACTATAATTAACCTGTTAATTTTAAAAAGTTTCTTGAAATTTGAAATGTTGAATTTTGAAGGTATTTCCGATTCTAGAGGGATAAAAAATTGATAAAATCAGCCAATCTTCTGGAATTAATCTATTAAATACAATCATAACAATCTCCCGAAATTTCAGGAAAAAAGTCGAGGACCATGGCGGGAACGCACATGGTCTGACCAACTCTTTTTGAAAATTTTAGGGATGGATATTACGATGATTTTAAATCTAACCCCAAAAAATTGGCGAATTTTACGATCTCTAGATGGGGAAAATGAAGACACAAATGTGAAAATAGGACCCTATTAGGGTTTTGAGGGAAAAGAGGAATTGAATTGCAATTTTGAAAAAGGTCAAACCTAATTGATAGGGACACCTTGGAAAATGTTTAGAAATCTGAATGTAAATGAAATTGATTGAAAATTCACACAAAATCCAATTAAATTTGAAAATTAGGGTTTTATGAGCTAACCACTTAATTTTAAAATTTTAATTTTGGGAAAAGGGGGGAAATTGAAAATTTGAATTGTAGGAATGAAGACAAATCTGAGAACAATCAGAAATCTGAATATCAAATAGAAATCCAATTTTTGCACAAATTCAAGATGTTTTTTGAAAAATAGGGTTTTAACAATTAACCTCTTAATTTTGTAAATTTTAATTGAAAATTGAACAAGACAATGAGGAAATTGAATTTGACAAACATATTATTAATTCTAAGATCTAAGATTACCACAAACAATTTTTACAAATCACAACTTCAATTTTAATTTTAAAAACTAGGGTTTTTAGTGATTTAACCACTAAGTTTGCAGAAATTTGAAACTTGTAAATGAAAAATATGCAATTTTGTTCAAAGGAAAGCATGCAAGATGTTGGGTTGACCAAAATGTAATGGTGGAAAAATTGTGAATGATAGATCAAGAAGGAGACTACCCTTTCCCTCAAAGAGAGATGAGAGTTTCGTTATTGATTACCATTCAAGCACTTTTCACCATGTTACATTAGAAAGAGGAGAAGATAATTCACTAGATTTAATATCTCCACATGAAGATGGTGGATTGAATTATGAATGAATTGGGAATGATGAGTTGATCCGGTTTTCCTTGTTTGATTTGGAAAGGAAATTGATTGAATTATGTGGTACAAAAGTGACAAATAAATGATTATAACTTGAGATCGGAATATGGGATGAACTTGTGCACCTAGATCTGGCAATAATATATCGAGATGAACTCACCCTACGAATTTGAGGAAAACTTGCCCAGACCATGGCAGGAATGTACACGATCCTCCAAAAAATCTGCAAAACAAAAAGGGTTTTTTCATCTCTGGTAATGAAGCCCAAATCCAAAAGTACAGTTGTGCACCTGCAACCTACACACAAAAAAGAGAGAAAAATGGTTTGGGATTGGGGGTTTTCCTTTAGGTCAAACCCCAGTTTTGGAATTAACCAAGAAATGAAAGAAAGTACTTGCATGTAGATGTTGTTGGCATTCTACACTCTTATGAGAATAGTTAGTGTTGTCATTGATGGCAACCATCTGGAAACCTTCTGGAATTCATTTGGTAAGCCACCGATAGGCACCATCATAGACATCTACATACACCAACAGACACTTCACCGGTAGCAGCAACAATGCATACTGACACCCCAGCCGAGAGGGAATAAACTTTTGTTTATTGTATTTAAATGCAATTATCTTTTGTAAAGTCGACATGGCATATTGTAAAAGACTCATATATATGTATGAGATCTTATAGGTCATTTTTTGTAGAAATAGAGTATGCATGGAGAAAATGTATGGATGATATTTTGTATAAGGAGATATAGTTGACAGTGAAGGTTTTGGTTATAGAATGAGCTTAAACTAGTATTGAACCTAGCATAGTTGATGCTGATTTGAAGCAGTACATTGTATTGGATTTTATATTCCACTTTAGTACTCAGTGTGACTCTTATTGAGCAGTGAGCTCTAGGCAGTTGGCCTCCCTGCATGTGCAGGCTCCTCATTGTAAGTAATATTTATTTATTGGCCAATGAGTGAATATTGTGGGTCATAAATCCCACCGAGGTTTTTCCCACACTGGGTTTCCTCATTAAACATCTTATGTTATGGTGTGTTTTCTATGTTGTCTTTATTGTCCTTGTTTACTGCATTAATTCTTATTTACTGGTACACTGTTTTGGAATGTCAAATTCTTAATAAGGTTAAATATTCTCCTAATTGGTTAGATACTAATTCACCCCCCCTCTCAGTATCTTCATAATCCTAACAGGTTGAGGAAGATTCTGACACCGATACAGATGGAGAACTTAAGAAAACAATTGGAAGGAGCTCTTATAGACTATGATGCAAATAAGTTGAAGAATATAAAACTTGAAGATGATCTAAGGACTGCACAGGAATTCATTCAAGGACTTCAGGAGAATCTTACTATAGATCGAAATAAAAGAAAAGAACTTCATGAGAAGATGCAAAATGATAATGATGAAAAGGAAACTCTTAATGAACTTGTGAACAACTTGAGACAAGAAAATAGTAATATGAAGAATGAAATGCAAGATATGACTATGAGGTTTTGTAAAGACATTAAAGATAGGAAGAAGAATGAAGATGACTTGACTAGGAAACTCAATGATCCTGGAAATAAAAATCTAAGACTCGGTCATAAAAATGATATGTTGAAAACAGATCTGATTCACATGCAGCATGATAAAACTGAACTTATGCAACAAAAGGGAATTATGGAAAATGAGTTGGCTACTAAAAATAAACACAAAGAGAAATTCAAGAAAAGTTCAGAGGAACTTGATGATATGCTGAAAAGTCAAAAACCTAATGGAGATACTAATGGACTTGGATTTGAAGTTGGAGAAAGTTCTAGTACTGCAAACAATCATGATCACAGTAAACTGGTAAGATAACCTAATGCTTACAAATTTAATGGGAAATGCTTTAACTGTAACAAGTATGGTCATAGAGAAAATTAGTGTAGATCCAGAAATAATCAGAACATTAATGCACCCACCGGTCAATGTTCCAAATGCAACAAAGTTGGTCATAATTTAGAAAACTACAGAATGAATGTGAGATGTTATATTTGTGGAAGATTTGAGCACTTATCTAATCAATGCATAACACAAACCAGCATAGGATATGGAAAAGCTATTCAGAAGAATAATGTGACTAGCTATGCTTGTAACAAAATTGGACATATTGCAAAATTTTGTAGAAGCAAGACTTCATCAGCAAATAATAAAGGATCCAATTTGAAAGGAAAAGAAAAGGTAGATGAGGTAAAGAAATAATTCTCAATAAAATAGATTATGAAGACAGATCAGAATGTTGATGAGACTATTTCTTCACCGATAGAACAGAGTATTACTCCATCGGTAGCAGATTCTTCATCCAACTGAGAAGTAACCCTTTGGGGGTATTGCAACAAATTGAATATCATGAATATTACCCTTGATAGATGGTGAGAAGATAGATTTCTTCTTTACCGAAAGATGTGTTAAGTTTTCACTTAACCAGTGAGCATTTAATGTGGTTGTTGAAAGAAAAGTCATTATAAATCATCAGTTTTCCCTCATTTTTGATTCACCAAGCATTCAAATTAGTAGAGAGCATGAAATCTTAGTGAAGGCATTCAAGGTGAAGGTGTGAAATGATTTCTTTCAAGCATTCAAATATTATCAAGCAGCTAAAGGTATTTTTCAAATGGCTTCTTCTTCTGCTCCCAAATTTATTGCAAACCCTACTATTGTGGAAAACATAAAATGCCCTAGGCCCATGTTCAAACTTATTCCCAAAGTAGCTAAGCAAGATGATTCTATAGGAGCATTTTCAAAGATTCCTAAAGATGTAGCTTATCTTGAAGACCCTAGGATATATATTCATTGCAACATTGAAGAATTAGGTTCTCAGGAAATGTTGAAGATGTTTAGAACCATAATCTATGATGAAAATGGCACTATTAAACCCAAGCACAAGATTTTGGAGACTTTAGGTTTTGTTGAAATATTGAATATCCCTAAATTTCCAGAAGAAGTAGTGAGAATTGTCCTAAGTAGGGCACATGGAGAATTTCTATGGTTGGACTTTGTCTGCAAATTCACCTGACAAGCAATTAGGGCAGTAACAGGTTTACCCTCAACAGGCAACAAACTAGACAAAATAAAGAAAGTTCCTAACAACAAAGTAATGACCCTAACTGGAGCAACATCAAATAGTAGATCACTAAGAGTGAATGACATCAAGGATATCAATGTGAGATTCATAAGTATGATACTTGGTGACAAGACTATTCATGCAAACAGACTTAATTTAGTTTCTAGTCTATGCATTAATAGTGCTTATGAAATGGTCAACAACAATGCAAAAATAGATGTGTGTGAATGGCTAAAAGATGAACTCATAGATAATTTGAAAAAGATTAAAGGAGACAAGAAAGGGACATTTCATTTTGGTAATCTCTTAGTATGCTTAATGTTGTATTTCACAAAGGAAATCCCTGGTATAGGACAGAAGGACTTTGGATATGACATACCGGTAGGAAAACAATTACAGGAAGCTTTCACTGGCATGGGAACTGCTAAGGAAAACAACATAAATGAATACTTTAAAGTTTTTCAAGATAAAATGAAAACTAGAGAAAGACTACCACAGAGTGTAGTGGATAAATATGACAAAAAAATGTGTTTTGTCATCAAGAAGGATGAAACATGGATGGAAGTTGTACTTCCTATAACTGTATGGTTAATTGAAATGGGTTATGAGGTAGATCTCAAGATTATTGAGACTTATGCGAAAGCTTTGTTAGGTGCACCAAGAGAACCAACAAAAGAAGTTTTTGGTAGTGCAGAAACAATTGAAAGTGATGTGAAAATAATGAAGCAAAGGAAGAGAAGAGAAAAATATATAAGAGATGCTTCTAAGTAGGTAAAGGAAATCAAAGAAAATATTATGAACATTACTGGTATAATGGCTAGTGAGATGGAAGGACTACAACCAGAGGCGCACATTTCACTAGTTGGCACATCTTGACAGTGAGATACCAGCTGAATTCAAAAGAGTTGAAAGGAAGAGAAAACCTTCACCAGTACCCTCTCCTCCACCCAAAATAACAAGGACCTTAAGGAATAAATAATAGGCAGTAAGGCAACTGGCTAAGAAACTAACTGCCAAGAAGAAACAGAAATTGGTTATACCTCCATTGGATAATTTCTTAAATGAAATAACTGATGATGGCAATTTGGCTAATGTAAGTAAATTGTATAACATATTGAATCATTCAGACAAGGAAAGCATTGAAAATAGTATAATTTTACATCTGGATATATGCAAGAAAGTTTTAATTGAAGTTGTGGATGACTTGCCTAATGAATTCTATAGAAGGTTAGATGCAAAGAGGATTGCAGTGATGGAATTGGACAAGAAACTTAAAGTTGAAAAACTTCTAGCTGTACATCCAGTTAACTCAAAAGAGGAGATTGATGACCTTATTTGTGAGGCTAACAAATCCATTTTTGCTAGTGGTCACTGACAAGTAAGTTTGATGGCAGGTTGAGTAAATGAGATTACAGAGGAGACTACTGATAAATGGGATATCTTCTTTGTGGAAAAGGAAAAACAAGAGGAATTGAACCGACCAAATAAATCATTCAAATTTTATCATAAGGATAAGGACAAAGGGAAAGGTAAAGTTGGTGGAATACCAAACATCAAGATAACTGACAATTTGCCACTACCTTTGGATACTCCACCAGTACATTCTGATGATACACTAGTTACTGAAAATGTAGGTATAACACATGATAACACTAATCCTGAATCTAAAATACAATTCATTATGAATGTAGACACTTATGAAGTGAATATTGTTGTGTATAAGGATGGTACAAAGGCTAAGGATGATAATATTGACAATGACAACATTGTTGATAAACCCGTAGAGACTGTTGAGGTTGAGATCCCAATAGAGAAATCATTACAAACTGAACAAACATTACAAACAGAGAAACCATTGGATACTGGAATGAATATTGAAAGTATAGATGCTAACACAGAGATTGAGATATTGATAGTTGAGCACATAGAGAAACCGACAAAAAAACCTACAGAGGTAGAGGTACATATTGAGGTAGAGAAACCGACAATCACTGAGAAACCCAAACCTTTATTGGTTGAAATGCAAACTCAGACAGATCCACTGGAGGTTAAAACAAGAAAAATGGTTACTAATGTTGGAAGCACAAAGGTAATTAAGGTAGTTGATCAGACATCTGGTACTTCATCAAGTGAATTCAGACCTACTAATGTAATAGAGGTACTCCTGGACTCTGTCAAGAGATAACTGACTATAATACATTGGCTTACAAGGTAATTGATGACACCATACCAATTCTTAAATTGATTGCACTGAAATATAACATAGATCATGTAAAGTATTCTTTAGGTAAGTTGGACACATTGTCCAAATTCATTACTGACAATGTAATAACAGTTGATAAGGTGAATGAGGATACCTTCAAAGAGAAAGTTGAAAAGGAAAAGGATAAATTTTTTGAGGATACAATAAAGAAGTGCACAAAATACATGAAAATACTTTTACCGGCACTGAATACTATAATTTTGGAATATAAAGAGTTGTACAGAGAAATATACAAACCACATCTTTTGACACAAGACATAGAAAAGGAGATAAGAAGAGTACAGAAGGAGATAGCTGACATAGTTGATAACATAATTGGTTCATCCTAACCTATACTAGTTATTAAGTAGGAAATAGCAGGTTTTGAGGAGAAATCGGAGAAATTTGAGAAGGAGAAGGCAAGGATTAGGGCTAATGCTAGAGAACTTAAGTATAAACTTGGTCCCGAATCGGACAACCTTATCTCTCTGAGAAATGAAATTTCTAAGACTTCAAGGAGAAAGATCACCAGAAGAGAACATGCATCATCTCACTGACATGATCTAATAGACTGAGGCAACCCTGAATGGTAGCAATAAATTCATGCAAAGTTTAAATTTGGTTTTGGTAGACATATTTCAGATTGTAACCAACCGGTTACAAACTTTGAGGTGAAATTTTACACTCGTTTGACAATTTTCGACAACCTTTGTCATTGATGTCAAAGGGGGAGTAGTAGAAAGACAAAAATGATTAATCAGAGGAGATCATTTGCTCAGGGGGAGCACATCTTTTTGGTAGCTTTTCGGACTTCACTTTTTGGAAACAGTTTTTCGATTTTTCTCATGAGTGTTGCCATCAATGCCAAAGGGGGAGATTGTTGGCATTCTACATTCTTATGAGAATAGTTGGTGTTGTCATTGATGGAAACCATCTGGCAACCTTCTTGCATTCATCTAGTAAGCCACTGATAGGCACTGACATCGGCACCAACATAGACATCTACATACACTGATAGACACTTCACCAGCAGTGGTAACACTGCATACTGGCACCCCAGCCGATAGGGAATAAACTTTTGTTTATTGTATTTAAATGTAATTATCTTTTGTAAAGCCAACATGGCATATTGTAAAAGACTCATATATATGTATGAGATCTTATAGGTCATTTTGTGTAGAAAGAGAGTGTGCATGGAGAGAATGTATGGATGATATTTTGTATAAGGAGATATAGTTGACATCAAAGGTTTTGGCTATAGAATGAGCTTAAACCGGTACTGAACCTGGCATAGTTGATGCTGATTTGAAGAAGTACATGTATTGGATTTTATAATCCACTTTTGTAGTCAGTGTGACTCTTATTAAGCAGTGAGCTCTAGGTAGTTGGCCTTCCTGCATGTGCAGGACCCTCATTAAAAGTAATAGTTATTCATTGTCCAGTGAGTGAATTGTTAGGATTCCCAAAGATACTGAGAGGGGGGGCTTAATATTTATCTTGCCGGTTAACATATTTTCTAATCTTATCAAACAGTTTGCATTTTAAAATAGTGTACCGATAAACCAGAAATAATGTAGTAAATAAGATCAATAACCACACCATAGCACAATATTTTTAACGAGGAAACCGGTGTGGGAAAAACCTCGGTGGGATTTGTGACCCACAATATTCACTCACTGGATAATAAATAAATGTTACTTACAATAGGGGCCTACACATGTAGGAAGGCCAACTGCCTAAAGCTCACTACTTAATTACAAAAGGGGAAGTCTCACTGACTTACAAAAATGGATTATGCAAATCCAATATCATGTACTTCTTTGGTTCAACATCTCCTATCCCAGGTTCAGTACTGGTTTAAGCTCATACAACCTCCATAAAACTTATTCCAAAATCATCCTTAATATTTGCATGTTCGCATCTGCCTATTACATTCCATTCTTACACAAATGATTCTACAATATCTCATACTTACATATGAGTCCTATTACAATTTGCCTTGTTGGCTTACAAAAAGATTTTACAATTAAATACAAAATAAAATCTTGTTGGCTGGGGTGCGGGTAATCATCTTTATCGGTGCTTATTCTTGTGCTAGTGTTTGCTGGTGCCATAGGATTGTAAGGTTTCCATCAATGAAAATACCTTAAATCATCTAAAATTTCTTATTGGAGTGTGCATTTGCTAACAATCTCCCCCTTTGGCATTGATGGCAACACTCATGAGAAAAAGTCAAAATTGCATCCAAAAATGTGTTGTCCAAAACAATCTTGTCAAAACTATGTGCTCCAAAATTGTGTGCTCCCCTGAGTAGATGATGTCTTCTACCAATCATTTTTCTCATTATACTACTCCCCCTTTGGAATCAATGACAAAGGCTATCAATTAATGTCAATTGAGTGTAGTTCTTGGCAGGATCCCTATAACCGGTGGGTTACAATCTGATATATATCTGCTAATGCAAAATTCAAGCTATTAGTAAACCTCTCACTATCCTTAAATGTTTCTTCTATCCTTTGGATGGTACCAGTGAGTATGTGCATTTTCTCTTTCGATGTCTTAAGTCCAAGAACAAGTTCCTCAGAAATCTCTTTTCTCAAAGATATGAGGATGTCTAGTTTCGGACCAAGTCTGCATTTGAGTTCCTTAGCTTTGTATTTTATCCTTTCCTTCTCCTTCTCCAATTTCTCAACTTTATCGTCAAATCCAGCTATCTCTTGTTCTATAACCAATATTGGTTCAGATGAACCAATGATATTGTCAGCTATATCATTTATTTCTTTTTTTACTCTACTGATTTCCTTGTCAATATCCACTTTCAGAGGATTAGTCTTGCAGGTGTCATCTCTGTATAGTTCCTTAAATTCCATTATTGTCTTTCCTAGAACCGGTAATAATGTGTCAATATGTTCCTTACATCTATTTATTTATTCTTCAAAGAATGTTTCTTTCTCTTTATTCATTTTCTCATGGAAAGTCTCTTTATTGATCTAATCAATTGTTAGTAGGTTGTTGGTTATGTACTTAGACAATGTGTCTGATTGGCTCAAAGAATTTTTATTTTCTACATTGCACTTGGGTGCAATCAATTTCAAAATTGGTATGGTGTCATCAATTGACTTACATGCCTGTGCATTACACTATGATTTTATTGATGGAATCTAGTAATACCTCAGTTATATTTGTTGGTTTGAATTCTGTTAAGGAGGAACCAGATGACTGTCCAACTGCCTTAACGATCCACAATCCATCAGTGTGAGTAACCTCTTTGCTTATGTTGATCTATAGTAGGTCAGTTTGAGTATGCATTTCTACTAGCAAAGGTTTGGGTTTCTCAGCTATTGTTGGTGGCACTGTTTTTGTCTAAACCTTTTCCTCTTCATGTTTCTTAGAATGTATCTCTATCGGTTTCTGTGTGCTTTGAATTGCCAGTTTTTTTGATTGTGTCTCACTATTAACTACCAGTTTTGCAGGTTAAGGAAAGCTTTATATGGTCTAAAACAAGCTTCTAGAGCTTGGTATGATAGATTGGACAAATATCTTTTAAATCTTGGATACACTAAGGGTAATGCCAACAACAATCTATACTACAAAGTGACTAATGATGACATCTTGGTTATTGAAGTTTTTGTTGATGATATAATCTTTGGAGGAGAAGATGGATTGTGTAAAGACTTTTCTAACAAAATATGGCAAGAATTTGAAATGTCTATGATTGGAGAGATAAAATTTCTTTTTAGGATTGCAGATTTCACAGACTGATAAAGGTATATTGCTATGTCAATCTAAGTACTTGAAGGAATTACTAAAAAAATTTGGCATGGAAAACTGTAAACGGGTAAGCACACCTATGACTACAACTGATAAATTATCTTCGAAGGATGAATCAACATCTATTAATCTGACTAGATACAAGTCTATGATAGGAGGTTTACTATATTTGACACAAACAAGACCTAATATTATGAATGCAGTATGTATTGTTTCAAGATTTCAGAGTAATCCTAAAGAAAATCATTTATCAGTAGTGAAAAGGATTTTTCGGTACCTACAAGGCACTACAAATCTTGGTTTATGGTATCCTAGAGATGAAAATTTTTCCTTATGTGCATACACAAACGCTAATTGGGCAGAAGATGTGGATGATAGAAAAAGAGCCACTAGTGGAGCATTTTTTCTTGGTAGCAGACTAATTTCATGGCTGAGCAAGAAACAAAGTTGTACGAGTCTATCAACAACAGAATCAGAATATGTTGCAGCAACAACAAACTGTACACAGGTATTATGGATCAAACAAATGTTGAAGGACATAAAGGTAAAATGAAAGGAACCTATAACTATTTACTGTGACAATTTGGCACCAATTGATATATCAAAGAACCTGATATTTCACTCTAAGACTAAACATGTTTATATCAAATTCAATTTCCTAAAAGAGAATGTTGAAGAAAAAGAAGTGAAATTGGTTTATGTGAATACTAAAGAGTAGATTGCAGATATTTTTAAAAAGCCTTTGCCTAAGGAAACTTTTGAATATCTCAGAGTGAAACTTGGAGTCCTATCCCCACCGATAGAGACTTAGAAAGTTGATGTTTGTCATCATCCAACAAAATTAACAGAGAAATCTTTTATTCTGGCTTTGATGAGGAGAGCTACTTCTCAGGGGGAGTAGTTGGTATAATAAGTCGGTATTTTGTATTTGAAACTAGTTTGTGTAATGCTTTGGCATTTGATGTAAAAGGGGGAGAGATATTAAGAAAAATATTTGAAATTTTTTTTGGGAGAGATATCTTTTGGGGGAGATTATTCCTAGGGGAGAGACATTATGTATTTTGATTTCTGGCTTTGGGAGATTGATTGGTTTTTTGCATTTATGTTTTGACACTTTGATGATTTTTCCATCTTGTGTTGCCATCAATGCCAAAGGGGGAGATTGTTGGTATTTTGGATATGTTGATATGGTTTTGTCATTGATGTCAACACCTATCATCACTTGTCAACACTTATCAACACTTGAAGATCTTTGATTATGTTCACCAGCAAGTTAGAGACTTATGCACAGTCACTGGTATTTGGTTCACCGGTAGGTTATATTGTTTAGCCACACTTGGAATGACTTGGAGACTACTTGGTTATGTCAAAGATATTATTTGATCACTTGGTTTTGGCAATTTGATTATTTGTTTACTTGGGTTTGTATATTTGTAGTTACTGGCAAATAGGTCTAAGATGTGCACCGACAGATATATCTATTCGAGATGAGCAAGACACATTATGGAGATGATTTATTATTATTGTAAATGCATTGAGCTGACATCATGCATCGGATATCAATTTATTTGTAATTGATTTTATTATAATATCTTTTAGTGAGCCAACCTATTCAATTGGTCTTAGGTTATGGTATAAATGTAAGATCTGATTTGTGAGATTGATATGAGATTGGAAAAAGAATTGTAATAAGGTATATGCAAAAATAAGCAGAGCTATACACACAAAAATTATTTGAAGGTTGAATGAAGGTTTTTATAAAGGCAATCAGAACTAAACTGGTATTGAATCTAGCATATGAAGATGCTATTTTAAGCAGTACATTATCATTGGATTTAACCATCCAATTATAGTCAGTGTGACTCTCGTTTTGTGATTGAGTAGTGACCTCTAGGCAGTTGGCCTTTCTGCATGTGCAGAATCCATATTGTACACACATACTATCTACAATATTATCATTTGATTGTGGGTAAGGCTTCCCACCATGATTTTTCCCTTTAGGGTTTCCATGTACAAATATTTGTGTTATGTGTTGTGGATGTTGTTCTCTTTCTGTTTCATGCATTAATCTTTACCACTACTGTAATTAACTGATAAAACTGTCTACCGGCATAAAGTTTGGTTTATCGGCATTAAGTCTTAAGTTTTTGGTTAATTTAATTTTGGTTGAATTTATTGGACAACTGATTCACCCCCCCACCTCTCAGTTGTCTCCGGGACCTAACAATTGGTATCTTATAAAATTTGTTAACCAGCAAGATACTGATTCACGCCCCCCCTCTCAGTATCTTTGGGAATCCTAACAATTGGTATCAGAGCCTGATCCTCTATTTTCAAAAGTCTAACAACTTGAGGAAGATTTTGACATCGGTACAAATGGAAAACTTGAGAAAGCAATTGGAAACAACTCTTGTAGATTATGATGTAGAAAAGTTGAAAAATATGAAACTTGAAGATGATCTGAAGGCTGCACAGGAAATCATTCAAGGACTTCAAGAAAATCTCACTATTGCTAGGAACAAAAGAAGAGAACTTCATGAGAAGATACAGAGTGATGATGATGAAAAATAAACTCTTAATGATCTTGTAAGCAAGATGAAGCAAGAAAACATGACCTTGAGGAATGAGATGCAAGATATGACTATGAGGTTTTGTAAAGACATTGAAGAGAGAAAGAAGAATGAAGATGACTTGGATAGGAGAATCAATGATGCTGAAAATGAAAATCTAAGACTTAGTCATGCAAATGATATGTTGAAGATAGATCTGATTCACTTGGAGCATGATAAAACTGAACTCATAAGACAGAAAGATTTCTTAGAAAATGAGTTGGCTACTGCAAATCAACATAAGGAGAAATTCAAGAAAAGCTCAGAAGAACTTGATGACATGCTAAAAAATCAGAAACCTAATGGAGATACTAATGGTCTTGGCTTTGAAGTTGGTGAAAGCTCCAGTACTGCAAACAATCATGATCACAATAAACCGGTAAGACAACCTAATGCCTACAAATTTAATGGGAAATGCTTTAACTATAACAAGTATGGTCATAGAGAAAATAAATGTAGATCTAAAAACTATCAGAACACCAATGCACCTACCGGTCAATATTCTAAATGCAACAAAATTGGTCATAATTCAGAAAACTGTAGAATGAATGTAAGATGTTATGTTTGTGGAATATTTTGACACTTATCTAATCAATGCAGAACACATACTAGCATAGGATATGGAAAAGCTATTCAGAAAAATAATGTGACATGTTATGCTTGTAACAAGATTAGACATATTGCAAAATTTTGTATAAGAAAGGCATCACCGACAAATAACAAAGGACCCAGTTTGAAAGGTAAAGAGAAGGTTGAAGAAGTAAAGAAAGAATTTTCAAAACAATGGATTAGAAAGTTAGATCAAAATGTTAATGAAGCTATTCCTTCACTGATAGAACAAAGTATCACTCCACCGGTAGGAGATTCTTCATCTAATTGAAAATAAATCCTTTGGGGGTATGGAAACAAATTGAAAAACATACTAGTTTACCCTTGGTTGATGGTGAGATGTTGAATTAGTTCTTTACCGGTAGATGTGTTAAGTTTCACTTAACTAGCAGGTATTTAATGTGGTACTTGAAGGAAATGATATTATAAAGCAAGTATTTTTCACTCTTTTTCATTCACCAAGCATTCAAATTTCCTTAGAGCGTGAAAAACCCTAGCGAAGGCATCCACAGCAAGAAGTGAAGAAAATCATTCAAGCATTCAAACCTAAAGGCAGATTAGAGTATTTATACAATGGCTTCCTCCTCTGCACCTGAATTCATTGCAAACCCTATAGTAATTGGAGTGATTAAATGCCCTAGGCCCATATTTAAAATCATTCCCAAATTAGCAAAGAAGAATGATAACCTAGGAGTATTTTCTAAAATACCCAAAGGATTTTCTTATGCTGAGGATCCTAGAATTTACATACATTGTCATATTGAAGAACTAGGTGTTGATGATATTATGAACATGTATAGGACAGTAATATGTGATGAAAATGGTAATGTAAAACCAGAACACAAGATAGTTGAAACCCTAGGTTTGGTGGAGATACTTAGCATTCCTGATTTTCCCAAAGAAGTTATAAGGATTGTATTGAGTAGAGTTCATGGGGAGTTCTTTTGGCTAGATTCCATTCATAAGATAACAAAAGAAGCAGTTAGGGAAGTGACAAGCTTACCTTCCACCGGTAGCAGGCCTGGAAAGACTAAAAAGGTTCCAAATGATACTGTAATGACCCTAACCGGTGCAACCTATGAAAGAGATCCTTAAGAGTCAATGATGTAAAGGATATCAATGTAAGATTCATTAGCATGATTCTTGGATACAAAGCTACACATGCCAATAGATTAAACTTTGTTTCTAGTTTATGTATCAAGAGTTCTTATGACTTAGTAAACAATAATGCAAATATTTACATATGTGAATGGTGAAAAGATGAGCTAATAGACAATTTGAAGAAAATTAAAGGTGACAAGAAAGGCACAATCAGATTTGGTAACCTACTTGTATGTCTATTACTATATATCACCAAGGAAGCTCTCGGTATTGGTAGAAAGGATTTTGGATTTGACATTCTAGTAGGAAAACAACTTTTGGATATTCTTAATAACATGGGAGATGACAGGGAGAAGAACATAATTGAACACTTTCAGGCACTGAAGGCTAGAATGAAAAATAGGGAAAGATTATCTCAATCCATAGTTCATAAATATCAAAAAGAGATATGTTTTGTTATAAAGAAGGATAAAATTTGGATGGAGGCAGTGGTTCTAAGGACAGTTTGGGTTACAGAGATGGGTTATGAGGCAGATGAAAACATAATAGAAACTTATGCAAAAGCACTTCTAGAATCCCCTAAAGAACCAACATAAGAAGTATTTAGAAATGCAGAAACCATTGAAAGCAAAATTCAATCACAGAAATGAATAAAGAAAATAGAATAAACAATTAGAAAGGCAACTAGGCAGGCAAAAGAAATCAAGGAAGATATATTGAATAAAACTGGTATTAAGTAAAGTGAATTGGAAGGACTACAACCGGAAACACATCTTTCACCGGTTGGTACCTCCTCTGACAGCGAAATACCAACTGAATTCAAAAGGGTAGAAAGAAAAAGAAAACCCTCACCAGTACCCTCACTTTCTCCCAAGAGAACAAGACAAAAACAATAGGCAGTGAGGCCTCCAGCAAGGAAAATGACCCCAAGGAAGAAAAAGAAAAAATAAGTTGTCGCTCCTTTAGACAACTTTTTGAATGAAATAACTGAAGATGGTAACTCATCAAATGTTAGCAAGTTGTATAACACTTTCACTAATGAAGAAAAGGAAAGCATAGAAAACAGTGTTATTCTACACTTAGATATTTATAAGAAATTTTTGATAAAAGTTGTAGATGATCTACCTAGTGACTTGTACAGAAGGTTAGATGCAAAAAGGTTAGCAATTGTTGAGCTGGACAAGAAGATAAAGATTGAGAAAATACTTGTAGTTCACCCAGTAAGATCAAAAGAAGAGATTGATGAACTGATAAGTGAAGCAAACAAGACTATATTTTCCACCAATCACCGACATGTAGCATTAATGGTTGGCAGAGTAAATGAGATCACTCAATAGACAATGGACAAATGGGATATCTTCTTTGTTGAGAAGGAAATGAAAGAAGAACTTAAACGACCAAAGACTTTCAAAGTCTATCAAAAGGAAAAGGATAAAGGTAAAGGCAAGGTAGGTGGTCCTCCAAGCATAAAAGTAATAGATAACTTGCCCCCACCTTCTTCTAATACTCCACCGATTGTAAATATTGACACACCACCAGTAACAGATAATGTTGAGAGTATGGAGATAACACATGAAGAGACCAATCTTGATTCTGAGGTGTTGTATACCATGAATATTGACACTCAAGAAGTCAACATTGTGGTTGATGAGGAAACAACTAAGAAGAGAAATGTGGCAATTGAGCCACCGACAAAAAACATTGCAGTTGAGACAAATGTTGAAGATATAGTTGGAAATGTTGAGATTGGGATTGAAACACATATTGAACAATCAACTGATCCCTTAGATACTGGAAAGACAAATACCACTGATGTACACACTGAAAAACATACTGAGCAACTGGCTACTAATAAATCTATTGAGATACCAACAATAGACAGTTCAAAGGTACATACAAAAAAACCGATAGTTAACACTGAGACACAATCAAAGAAACTAGAAATCAAAGGCACAGAGAAACCGACAGAGGTATATTTTGAGAAACATGAAGAGGAAAAGGTTCAGACAGAGACAGTGCCACCGGAAACACCTGAGAAACCCAAACCTTTGCTAGTAGAAATGTAGACTCAAACTGACCTACCAGAGGTCAACATAAGCAAAGAGGTTACTCACACCGATGGATTGTAGATCGTTAAGGTAGTTGGAAAATTATCTGGTTCCTCCTTAATTGAATTCAGACCGACAAATATAATAGAGGTATTACTAGATTCCATCAAGAAAATCACAAAGTGTAATGCATAGGCATATAAGGAAATTGATGACACCATACCAATTTTGAAATTGATTGCACCCAAGTGCAATGTAGAAAATAAAGATTATTTGAGCCAATTAGACACATTGTCTAAGTACATAACCGACAACCTACTAACAATTGATCAGATCAATAAGGAGACTTTTAGTGAGAAAATGAATAAAGAGAAAGAAAAATTCTTTGAAGAATCAATAAACAGATGTAAGGAATATATTGACACATTATTACTGGCTCTAGGAAAGACAATAATAGAATTTAAAGAATTGTACAGAGACATCTACAAGACTCATCTTCTGATAGTGGATATTGACAAGGAAATCAACAGAGTACAAAAAGAAATAAATGATATAGCTAACAATATCATTCGTTCATCTGAATGAATATTAGTTATAGAATAAGAGATAGCTGGATTTGAGGAGAAACTTGAGAAATTGGAGAAGGAGAAGGAAAGGATAAAATACAAAGCTAAGGAACTCAAATGTAGACTTGGTCTGAAACTAGACATCCTCATCTCTTTGAGAAAATAGATTTATGAGGCACTTGTTCCTGGACTTAAGACACCGGAAGAGAATATGCACATACGCACAGGTACCATCCAAAGGACAGAAGCAACATTGAAGGATAGTGAGATATTCACTAACAACTTGAATTTTGTATTAGCGGATCTATATCAGATTGTAACCCACCGGTTATAGGGATCCTAACAAGAACTATACTCAATTGACATTAACTGATAGCCTTTGTCATTGATGCCAAAGGGGGAGTAGTAGAATGAGAAAAATGATTGGTAGAAGAGATCATCTATTCTGGGGGAGCACACAGTTTGGGCAAGATTTTTTTGGACAACACATTTTTGGATACAATTTTGACTTTTTCTCATTAGTGTTGCCATCAATGCCAAAGGAGGAGACTGTTGGAAAATGCACACTCTAATGAGAAATTGTAGGTAATTTATGGTATTGTCATTGATGGCAACCTTACAATCCTATGGCACTGGCAGGCACCGACACTGGCAGCGACAAAGATGATTACTGGCACCCTAGCCAACAAGATTTTATTTTGTATTTAATTGTAAAATATTTTTGTAACCCGACAAGGCAAATTGTAATAGGACTCATAAATAAGTATGAGATCTCGTAGGATCATTTTTTGTCAGTATGGAATGTAATAGGCAGATGCGAACATGTGAATATTAAGGCAGATTTTGGAATAAGGTTAATGGAAGTTGTATGAGTTTAAACTGGTACTGAACCTAGCATAGAAGATGTTGAACTGAAGAAGTACATGATATTGGATTTGCATAATCCATTTTTGTAAGTCAGTCAGACTTCCCTTTTTTTAATTAAGAAGTGAGCTTTAGGCAGTTGGCCTTCCTACATGTGTAGGCCCCTATTGTAAGTAATATTCATTTATTGGCCACTGAATGAATATTGTGGGTCACAAATCCCACTGAGATTTTTCCCACACCGGGTTTCCTCATTAAAAATATTATATTATCATGTGCTTTCAATGTTGTGGATTGTTAGGTCTCGGAGATAACTGAGAGGGGGGGTGAATCAGTTGTCCAATAAATTCAGCCAAAATTAACTTAACCAAAACTTAATGCTTAATGCTGGTAAACCAAACTTTATGCCGGTAGATAGTTATATCAATTAATTGTAGTACCAGTAAAGATTAATGCATGAAATAGAAAGACAATAACATCCACTACACATAACACAAATATTTTTACGTGGAAACCCTATAAGGGGAAAAACCACAATGGGAAGCCTTACCCACAATCAAATGATACTACTGCAGATAGTATGTGTGTACAATTTGGATTCTACACATGCAGAAAGGATAACTGCCTAGAGCTCACTGCTCAATCACAAAATGAGAGTCACACTGACTACAATTGGATGGTTAAATTCAATGATAATGTATTTCTTAAAATAGCATCTTCATATGCTGGATTCAGTACCGGTTTAGTTCTGATTGCCTTTACAAAAGCCTTCCTTCAACCTTCAAATGATGTTTGCATGTATAACTCTACTTATTTTCACATATACCTTATTACAATTCTTTTTCCAATCTCATATCAATCTCACAAATGAGATCTTACATTTATCCCATAACCTAAGACCAATTGAATAGGCTGGCCCACTAAAAGATATTACAATAAAATCAATTACAAATAAATCAATATTCAATGTCTGATGTCGGCTCAAAGAATTTATAATAATAATAAACCATCTCCATAACATGTCATGCTGATCTAAAATAGATATGCCTGCCAGTGTATATCCTAGACCTATTTGCCGATAACAGCAAATATGGGAACCCAAATAAACAAATAACCAAATCTCCAAAACCAAGTGATCAAATAATGTCTTCGACATAACCAAGTAGTCTTTAAGTCATTCCATGTGTTGGTGAACAATATAACCTATCGGTGAACCAAATACTGGTGACTGTGCATAAGTCTCTAACTTGTCAGTTTGCATAATCAAAGATCTCCAAGTGTTGATAAGTGTTGACAAGTGATGACAGGTGTTGACATCAATGACAAAACCATATCATCATATCCAAAATACCAACAATCTCTACCTTTAGCATTGATGGTAACACAAGATGGAAAAACCTTCAAAGTGTCAAAATAGAAAAGCCAAAAACCAATCAATCTCCCAAAGCCAGAAATTAAAATACATAATGTCTCTCCCCTAGGAATAATCTCTCCCAAAATGTGTTTCAAATGTTTTTCCATAATATATCTCCCCCTTTTTACATAAAATGCCAAAGCATTACAAAAAAAAGTTTCAAATATAAAATACCAACTTATTATACCAACTACCCCCCTGAGAAGTAGCTCTCCTCATCAAAGCCAGAACAAAATGAGAGACACACTGACTACAATTGGATGGTTAAATCCAATGATAATGTAATACTTAAAATAGCATCTTCATATGTTGGATTTAGTACCGGTTTAGTTCTGATTTCCTTTATAAAAATGTTCCTTCAACCTTCAAATGATGTCTGCATGTATAGCTCAACTTATTTTTGCATATACCTTATTACTTTTTTTTTCCCAATCTCCTCTCAATCTCACAAATGAGATCTTACATTTATACCATAACCTAAGACCAATTGAATAGGTTGGCTCACTAAAAGATATTACAATAAAAACAATTACAAATAAATTGATATCCGATGCATGATGTCATCTCAATGCATTTACAATAATAATAAATCATTTCCATAATGTGCCATGCTGATTTGGAATAGATATGTCTGTCGGTGCATATCCTAGACCTATTTTCCGGTAACAACAAATATGCAAACCTGAATAAACAAATAACGAAATCACCATAACCAAGTGGTCAAATAATGTCTTCGACATAGCCAAGTAGTCTCCAAGTCATTCCAAGTGCGGGTGAACAATATAACCTATCGGTGAACCAAATACCGGTGACTCTGCATAAGTCTCTAACTTTCCATGAACATAATCAAAGATCTCAAAGTGTTGATAAGTCTTGACAAGTGATGACAGGTGTTGACATCAATGACAAAACCATATCAACATATCCAAAATACCAACAATCTCCCCCTTTGGCATTGATGACAACACAAGATGGAAAAACCATCAAAGTGTCAAAACAAAAATGCCAAAAACCAATCAATCTCCCAAAGCCAGAAATCAAAATACATAATGTCTCTCCCCTAGAAATAATCTCTCCCAAAAGATATCTCTCCCAAAATGTTTTTCAAATTTTTTTCCATAATATCTCTCCCCCTTTGACATCAAATTCCAAAGCATTACAAAAACCAATTTCAAATACAAAATACCAACTTATTATACCATCTACTCCCCCTGAGAAGTAGCTCTCCTCATCAAAGCGAAAATAAAAGATTTCTTTGTTAATTATGTCGGTTGATGACAAACATCAACTATCTAAGTCTCTACTGGTGGGGATAGGACTCCAAGTTGCTTTCTTAGATATTCAAAAGTTTCCATAGGAAAAGGCTTTCTAAAAATATCTGCATTCTTCTCTTTAGTATTCACATAAACCAATTTCACTTCTTCTTCAAGATCTCCATTCAGAAATGCACATTTAACATCCATTTGATATACTTAATAGTTCTTGTGTCCTGTAAAAGCCAATAAAAGTCTGACTGCCTCAATTATAGCTACCGGTACAAAGGTTTCATTGTAATCAATTCCTTCTTTCTATGAATATCCCTTACACACTAATCTTGCTTTTTTTCTGATTACCTTACCATCTTCATTAAGTTTATTTCTGAAAAACCGATTTAGTTCCAATTACATTTTTGTCTTTAGGCCGAGGAACTAATGACCATGTGTTATTCCTTTCAATTTGTTCCAATTCATCTTCCATAGCTTTAATCCAATATTTATCTTCATATTCCTCATTAATTGATGTAGATTCAATTTGAAGAATAAGACATACCTCTTCATTTGCCAATATTCCTCTAGTCATAACTCCTTGAAATTTGTTTCCAATTATCTGATCTTTAGAATGATTTAATCCTACATATCAGGGTGTTATTACTTGTTGTTGTTCTTCAGTGACTGTTGAATCTTCAGATGATGTCAGTGCCTGTGCCGGTGCCTGTGCCTTTGTCAATGCCATAGGATTGTAAGGTTTCGATCAATGACAATACCTTAAATCACCTACAATTTCTCATTGGAGTGTGCATTTGCCAACATGAATATTATGGGTCACAAATCCCACCGAGGTTTTTCCCACACCGGGTTTCCTCATTAAACATCTTGTGCTATGGTGTGTTTTCTATTCTATCTTTATTGTCCTCATTTACTACATTAATTCTTATTTATCAGTACACTATTTTGGAATGCAAAATTCTTAATTAGGTTAAATATTCTACTAATCGGTTAGATACTGATTCACCCCCCCCCTCTTAGTATCTTTGAGACTACCATTAATCCTAACAGATGTAAATGAAAGACTGAATTATAAATCACCTCAATGGAGGTTTTGATAGTAATGTTGATAGAAGTGCTTGTGTGGAATTAAATGTAAAAATCAATCTCCTCTTCAATGGTTGAATCCTTGACTTGAATGCAATACCTAGCCTTGAAGGGAGACTTGAGAATTCTCAATGCTCGAAAAGAATGCTTGAATGCTTGAATCCTCTCGAATGCTTGATCACTTGTTCAACTTGAATCTATCCAACTTAGACCTATCCAATTTATGAAAATGAGAGGATGAATGCCCCTTAAATACATTTTAGTGGATTTGATTTTCATCATGGGTCAACATCGAGGGAGTTTCTTGCCTAATGCAAAACCAACAATGCAACCCTAGGAAGGGTCCTGCCCCAAAATAGGGCAAGGATAGGGCACCATAACCTTGTCTTGGGAAGATAAGGGAGCCATGCCCCTATCCAAGGGGGGACAATGGCACAATTCCCTTGTCCTACCCCTTTCTCGAGGGAAGAGTGCAGACAGGGTGATGCAGAGGCCAAGGAAGAAGCTATTTCCACAAGCTGAGTAATCTTTAGTCTTTGATCAGGCTAGAGGATTCTAATTCACATGCGTGAGGACCCTAATGCAGTCAAAAAGTGATAGGGTTGCAAATTTATGACACTACAGGTATATCATCCAATATGTCTTGTACCTCTCTCAATTGTTGGGCCACCCTATATAGTGCATAGTACTCCACAACATATACCAACCTACCAAAAATCCACATCTCAACACCCGGCCAATGTAGCAACCAATCTCCCCTCCACCACTCACTCCAAAAATGGCTACCATGTACCCTATATGAGCTCATAAAAAATGTGGTGCCAAAACCATATAGCCCATTTTTGTGTGTAGTGCAGTAATCTCCTGTATCAATTTGTATATGGTTGTTGTGGCCGCCTATCTTGTACCCCAAGCGGCCGAGTCATTGCCTTGTGCTCCCATGCCCATACATGAAGCAAGGTAACCCCTACTAATATAATTTCATAATCTCTATACATAACTAAATGCATATCATGATCTAATTGAGCAAGAATCATTGATCTCCATGCATACTCCACACAATCGTGTACCATATAGTACATGCACCTACTCCACCCAACAAGAAATCCATGTCCTCCTAGGTTAGGCATCACCCATCCACTCAAAAATTTACAAATCACAAACACTAGGAGAGGAATATGTTTGATCTCCATTGCTCTCCCTAAATGCATTTGTGTCCTCTCCATCATAGGTAGCGCATCCTACTCGCAAACCTCCCAAAGATAGAAGTCTATCACATCTAGCCTGTACTTGAGAATCACACCATGAATGGGAATCTTCAAGATCATACATACAATAGTGTCACAATGGCCTCTCCTATAGGAAGATGGAAGTTACAAGTGCTGCTATGCCATCTCTCTACTAGTGCAGTCATCATGGTGGTGTGCGCTCTGATCCTCATCCATTGATTGACAAAATACAATCCTATGACACTCAATATCTCTATCTCGTCCACTCCTAACAACCTATATAGCTACATCATCGCTAGGCAATACTCTCTCAATGCCACCAACCCTAAATCCACCTGCATTCAAGAAAACCACTTCATTATCTCTTGTCATTCTTCCTAACCCTCCCCTTATCCTATTTCTGAAGCATCCATGCTACCCCCTAAGCTAGTTCCTACACCTATACTCATCAAATTCTTCATTTTCTACCCTCCCTAGCGGTTTCATTGATTCATCCAGTGTTCATGCCAAACCATGGTGCTCGCACTCTACCATAGTCGCATGCGCTAAAAAACCAAACCTGGGACCTAACCTCAATCGGCATGGGTACTCACACTCTACCACAGTCACATGCGCTAAAAAAACCAAACCTAGGACCTAACCTTGATCGGTGTGGGTGCTTGCACAACACACCCCTTTTCCCCACCCTCTTATCTAAACCCTAACTCAGACCACCATGCGTGCTCGTGCCACGTACATATGCCCACCCCAAAACCCCCTTAGACCTATAATCCCCACATGTGCTGGTGCTAGTTGCGAATGCTCATGCTAACCTAGGGGCATGCACAATGAAACAATGATCAGTGTGTCCGCCCCACTAAACTTTTGGCTGAATTCTAGCCCCTAAATTCTATCTTAAATCTATCAAATTACATGATAGGATTAGGGTAGGTATCGATGGACCATACTAGGCACATCTCTCATGTCGGTGAACTCTCACCGCGCAATGCTCTTTTGTGGGAACACAATCCATCCCTTCTTTTGTTTTCTAAGCTCTAATTTGCTCCAATTGTTATGTGTGACAATGACACTTCTGTTGGCATTTTGAGTTTGTTGGCATTTTTCATAGAGATTGCATTAATGATATGTTGGCATTGATGTCAATTGAACCGGTAATGGTATTCATGTTATTGCTGATATTGTTGTTTTTGATATTGGCTAGTTATCAGTAAGAAGCGATTTGTGGAAGATGTTATAAATCGGTATGTAAAATTTTGTGAGTTGAACCGGTGAACTGGTGTAAAGGGTTAAACCTTTCTATGCAATATAAACGGTAAACCATATCACCTCTTAAACCCTAACCGACCAAGTTTGTTGGTTTATTATCTGATAAGAGGTAATAATAGAGACACATGTGATCATTGTATGAGGATAAGTTCAAATTGTTTTGGCACATTTGTTTTCATATAAGGAAGGAGAAAAGTGGATTTCATCTAATGCACAATGCGTGATGAGTTACAAAGTCCAATGAAGCGGTGATCATGGAGTGGTTGGAATTTTCTTGAAGAATGTAAAGAGATTGTCATGATTTCTAATAGTCAAGAGTGTACCAACTTGTTTGTAATCTCGATTATGAGGATTAGGTTTTTATTGTGTTACCAACCTAACTGATTTGTATTTAAGGTCGATCAAGTTATTTGTAAATGTTGTTGGCAAGATTGATTGAAACCTGTTGAATGTGTAGTTGCCTAACCGGTGAATGGATCTGCACTTTGAGTAAAGGCAGATTGAAGCTTAGAAGGATCTGATCAAGCAAATGTATTGCTACTCAAACAGATCAAGAAAACCTGTTGGTTTCTAACAATTACAATAGAAGTGAAATCCCTTAACCAGGTATTCTCTAACAAGCTTGGTTACTTAGTAAATCCTCTAACAAGGTGGTCCATTAGCTTGGATTCTTAAATCCTCCAACGAGGTTACTCCTAATAAGGTATTGTTCTTTTCATCAAGGCATATTTGTAAATCCCCTAACCGGGTGATTCCTAACCGAAATTAGTTCTTAACAGGACTTATTGTAAAGCTTTAACAGGCTTGGCTCCTAATAGGGTGAACTTTAGAAGATTTCAGATAGCTATTCTTGTGAGTCTCATCTCACCATGGTTTTTACCTATTTGGGTTTTCCATGTATAAATATTTGTGTCAAGTGGTGAATGCTTTTGTGCTTATGATCTTATTTGTTGACTTGATTAACTTCTGATAAGGCATGATAAGTAGAAGCATTGAGATATGAATATGCTTAGTCATGATTAAGCATTGTTGATGTTGACTAGATTGAAGTTGTTTACTGTTAAGTTGTTATAAGAGTTAAACCAGTTGATGTCAACTATTCTTATGAATATTGATCTTGACTAAGATATGTTTACTTTGTGTGACTGAGTTTGAGTTTGGGAACTTTTTATTAGTTTTTCAATATACTGATTCACCCCTCCTCTCAGTATTCTACCAGATACTTATTCTTTCATCATACCATCACCTTCACTGGGCCCTATGTGGCTTATATGGACCCCCCTATGGGCCCACTCCTTTGTCTCTCCCTTTCTTCTATCTCCTTAATTATTTCTCCTTTTCTTTTCTCATCCATTTATTATTTTCTCTTTCTTTTTTATTTTTGAGAATTTTCCGCTACTTTTTAAAAAAAAATTAAAAAATCCTCGAGGGGACATACACCACTCGTGCTTTACATCGGGGCATCCTCTTTCTTCTATCTTTTTTGATCACCAAATTTTGCCACTGCATAAAAGAGGGTCAAAATGTAGACACCTAAATTAATTATTTTAATTAATTTAATCCTTATACATAATTAATTAATTTAATTGTGTTAGTCTTTATTCTTCTCAATATTAATTAAATTAATTCTTCCTAATCCTCCCTTTTGATTAGTTAATTTCAATTAATTAACTATCTAGTTGATTCCTACAAATCACCTTTTCCTAATCCATCATTAGTCTAATTAATTCTTCTAGAAACTCCCTTAATACTACTTAGTATTATTCTTCAATTTTTAATTATCGCCACTCATTCTCTCTCCCAGTCAAATCCTCCTACAAATCCCACTTGCTCCTAATCCTCACCTAATTCTTCTAAATAATCCCCCTAATCCCTTGCTAGTACCTAATCCCCACGATTAGGCACAAAACTCAACCATAGCCAATTATGGCTAAATCCTTTTGTCCCCTTCTTCACCTTCCACCTTAAATGCTCCCTTTTTGGGTGAATGTGAGATTCTCAAAAGCTGACATTCTCTCATGCTTCTCACCTTCCCAAGGAATTTTAAAATATCTTTTCCCTTTTCCAATCCCCATGCACACAATTAAACTAGGGCAATAGCTTAACTAGCCAAAAAGTTTCAAATTTGGAATCTTGATGCGTATCAAGTGCATGAAGGAAGTTATGAAAAAAAAAGTGATTGTAAATCATGGAACATAATTACTGTAGACACCCCAAATTGTCCTGTCTAATTAAATAAATATTTTTATTTATTTAATTACTTTAGCTTTATTCTTCTATTAATTAAATAAATCTTTATTTATTTAATTAATTCATTTATCCTCTTCTAGCTTTATTTCTCATTTAAAGAAATACATTTATTTATTTAAATTTTCCTTTTTCTAAATTAAATAAATATCTTATTTATTTAATTGATCTCACTCCTTCTATTAATTAAATAAATCTTTATTTATTTAATTAAGTCATTAACCTTTTCTACCCATGACACATGTCATTCATCTCTTAATTCATACACTACCTACCCCTTTCATTATTTTATTATTTCTTTTACCTACTCTCTAATCATAGCCGACCTCCTTTTACACCTCTCAATCTTATCCCTCCATTTCATATAGTGTCTTCTATATAAGGAGATGCTTCCTTCATTATCAAACCCTAACTACTTGATCAATTTGACTACTTGGCATATGTGATCCTACTTGCAACCACATTTCGTTCTTTGTTGAGCTCTTGTACACATAAAATATGAGAGCAAATATATCAAGCAAGATCAATGGAGATAGGAAGAATGGAGGTCCAAACCCTATTGGACATGTGATGGTATAATCTTTGTGATTTCATTTGACTTGCATTGTCTTAGGTAATCTTTATATGTTATGGTGGATCTTTGTTGTTGTTAAGCTAGTGTTTTGTGGTTGAATCCATTTAGTCTTTCAATATCGTTATCATTGTTGTTTACATTTTCACCATAAACATTTTGGCACACCCGGTGGGACTCTTGTCCCTTTTACATCTAACATTTTTGTTATAGATTTTGTGTTTGAAGTTGCAGATCTGACATTCTCGACAACATTTTGATATTTTCGCGTCTGCGCACTTTCGAGTCGCGTTTTTGATTTTCTGCCACATCTGTGACATCTGGAACCATGTGTGCATCCTTGACAGCATTTTATTTTATTTTATTTTATTGTAGATTTTGAAAACCGCGTCTATGTTCCTCAGTCGCGTCTACGGTGTTTTTAGACGTGTCTATGTCCAAAAGTTGCGTTTGGGTTTTGGAGCCGCATCTATGTCTCACAGAAGTGCGTCTAAGTTAGATAGGCACATCTGTGTTTGGAGTAACCACATCTATGTGCGTTGATTTCTTTTTTTTGGAGCTTTATTGATTCAGTTTTTGGTCATTTAATATTTCAGATCCAGTTTATTTTGAGCTAACATCTTCAGATCTAGCTAATAAAATTGGTGCAGCTTGTCTTGAAAGTAAAATCATTTGGTTGAAGGCCCCTATTTTCACAAAGTCTTTTGGATCTAAAATTTACCTAACTTGTGTGCTTGCAGGAAGGGGTGATTATTTCAAACAATCCAAACTACTAACAAATCTTTGTTGCAGGTCCTTGGCAAGGGTTTTTGATTTTTTTATTGTGTGCTTTGTTTTCATTAGACTAGAAAACACTTCAATTGGTGCACTAAAATTGAATCATTGTCTTTTGTGTCTTGAGCAATAGGCTTTTTTTGTTTAATCTTTAGAGGGCCTATCTTCCCGTGTGGTCATCAGGACTACTAGTGAGAAGAGAATGACCCAAGTGGTAGCAAAAGAAAAGCCATCTTCTTCCAAACCACTATAAATAACTGTATTCATGGTGAAAACTATGAATAACATGTGCTGATTAGTTCATACCGACACTATGTCTCCCCATAAACCCGTTTGATCAAATTTATTTGATCAGTTGTAGGGCGTAACCCCTACCAGCTGGGAGCCTTCTGTATTTATAGAGCTGAAAGTGCCGCATGTATGGCCACACGAGCAGATGACCTTACTAGCACCTTTTTGTTTTAGAAGCCCAAATACTTCTAGTTGTTGGGGCAGGAGGTCGGACCTCTAGTAGCGGCCCACACACATACGGTTCTTAGTAGAGATACAAAGTTCGCCACTGGGAGTTTTTGTGGGGACTGATGCTTGGCTAACTCGAGAAGTGAGTGCCGAGGGTGGAGCCAGTGAGGTCAAGCATCTAAGTATCTACTCTGAATAGCGTAGCCTTGGGGGTAAAACCCCATGTGGGATCAACAACTATTGTCTTGGCTAGCCATAAGAATTGTGCTTGACTTATTTTAAACATTCAAACATTCAAGACCAAACAGCAAAACATTGTGTCTTTTGTGCCTTCAAGTGTATGCAAAACATTTTTACATCAAACAACACACTTTTCTTGGAGTCATTTTGGAGTCTAGACACTTGCAAACATTGAGTCTTGATCAACACTATGTCCTTTTGTCACGAAAAACAGTCAAACAGTCAGATTTGGTCACAACAAAATGACTTCACAGATTGGAAAAAATTGCACAAATTTTGCAAAAACATGTCTGTGTTGTATAACTGCGTCTGTGTTTCCAGAATCAACATTGCAATTTACAAAAAGTCTTAGAAATGCGTCTGTGTTAAACAGAACCACGTCCGTGTCAGGAAATCGCGTCTGTGCAGTATACAGGCAGGTTTGTGTTTAGAATTGAAAAACTTTTACAGCCCAGCAAACAAACACAGTCAGCTTTGGAACTCTTGAGCTTCCTAGGTTATTTCTTCAGGTTTTCATCTAGTATTCAACCTGTCTTTGGGTCTCACACAATCCATCATTGCTTTGCACCTTGCATTACATTCACATTTATCTCAAACTTGAGTCAAAAGGTCACTTGCTTGTCCTCACCATACTTTGCCAACACACTACATACAACAACACTTTGCTAAGTGGTCCCTCATCAAGGTCTATCACCTTTGGGTCTTATTTGGTCTTACTTAGAGTCAAGGTCAACTTACCTCATCAAGAGAAACTATCCTCTCTTTGGAAGTCACACCTACTCTACTACATACATGCTTGGTCTTACACTTTGGACATTGCAAGTACACTCCAGATTCATTTACATTCCATCCAACTCTTGGTCTTTCATATCTTTCCATTTTCATCTAGTCTCACACATCTCGGTCAATACCTAGTTCATGGTTGAAACCCATCTTCAAAAATCTAGGAGAGAAACTAAAGAGGCTCAAGAGTCCGCAAACATGAGTTCTTACGAGTATGACAATGATATCTTTTTCAATTCTGATCATACTACATTACCTAACATGGATGCCTATAGAAACATTCCAAATGTTGAGAACATGGACACTACAAACAACAATGATACACACAATGATGATATGGACAACTTTTCAGTACATTCAGCAGATGTGGAAGAATCCATTATGGATCCCCATTTCAATCGATTGGTTGAGGAAATAATGAGGAGGGATAGACAATACTTCTTACAAATGATGGCACAAAGTGGAGCCAAGATACCTCATGATTTTGACATGTCTCAAATAATGGAAAATTGACCATTGCAACAACCTCACTCCAACATGGATCAAAGGAGGCCTAATAGTGGAGGCAATAGAAAACCACATCTTGTGCTTGAATCACCATCACCTTTGTTTCAAAAACTAGAGGTCCCACATACACATGGTCAAGCATATGATACTCACCTTCACAGACCATTATGGAAGTCTTATGCAGGGAAATATGCTCAATCACATATCAATGCTACTGATCAACCACCAAAGCAATTGGATGTTCAAAGGCATGCTCAAAATTTAGACACAAGCAAACCCTGTGTCAAATTTGGGGGCAACACATTAGAATGACATGCCTGTAGAGTATGGTATACATGGACAAAATAGATATTTCATTCCTCAACATGAATCTATACCAAGTGGTCCATATACGTAGTATCATTATAGACCTCCTCCATATGAACATGTGTATGATCAATATCATCCATATATGCAACATGCTCCTCCTCCAATTGGTGCCTCAAGCATAGGCTATGGTCCAAGAAGTCAATCTCCACCTAAGAATAATTTGGAGCAACAAATCAGGGACTTACAAAAGAAAATGGAGGACATAAATACACCGAAGCCAACATACACAATGAGAGACATATGTCCTTATCCATTTGACAAGAGCATTCCAATGTCTCCATTTCCTACACACTTTGTGACACCTAAGTTTGATAAGTACAGAGGCAAAGGGGATCCTAAGGCACACATAAGATAATTTTTCATAGCCTGCATTGAGGTAGCAGTAGAAGAGACATATTTGATGAGATTATTCCCACAAAGTTTAGGTGATCAAGCTATGGAATGGTTCTCTCAACTCCCACCTAGAATTAAGTCATGGGGTGACCTAGCAGAGGCATTTATTCAACATTTCTCCTACAATATAGAGACAGACATATCAGTCAGTACTTTGTGCAACACCAAGCAAAAAGAGGGAGAGTCTTTTGCATCATTTTTACAAAGATGGAGGAATCTAGCCAGCAGATGCTCTTGTGAAATTCCACAAAAACAAATGGTAGAAATGTTCACCCAAAATGTTAACAAAGAGATTGGTTATTACTTAAGGAAAGTTTGTTTATCCACCTTCAAGGACGTCATTGAAAAAGGATTAGCGACAGAAAACATCCTAATTGAACAAGGAGTCATTAAGATATTCAAGGAAAACAAAGATGACTTTAAAGGAAAAGATAAGCCAAGATTTTGGTATAAAAACAAGAACACAGGCAATGATGGTGTTGTTGATGCCAATACAGTGTGACCCAAATTCATTTTTTCTAGATCAAATTAGGTGAATACTCAAACAACTTCTAAATCATGAAGGAAGTACACTCCATTGGGAGAACCACTTGAGTCAGTTTTCAAAAAGCTAGTGGCAAACAAGGTAATCACTATTCTAGATTTTCCTGCATATGAACCAAAGGTTAAACCAAATTGGTGGAATGATGATGAATATTGTGAATTTCATAAGAGAAAGGGTCATAAGATAGGAAATTGTCATCGACTGAAGAACATCATACAAGATCTCATTGATAGAGGTGACATTGAGATTGAAGGACACTCATCCAATCAAGAACATGAAATGTTTAAGGAACCATTCCCAAAGCATGACAAGGGAAAAGCTATAGCCATAGATGACCAAACCAACTATACCAGAGCAACCTATAACTATGATTCAACTATCAATCACATATCAATGGACAATTACGTCTCTATCATTATCATCAAGGACAAAAATCCTGAGAATTCTACCCAGAGACCCAAGATTGTCCTAAAAGGTGTTGGATCTTCTTTCGAACCTACTTCTGAATGTCATGTCACAACCTGCCGAGGTAAATTCACTTTGCAAGGTGCTCCAGCTAAAAACACCACTTCCTCATCAACAAAACCTTAGTATGACCTTGTAGAACAGTTAGGGAAGACACGTGTGCTCATCTCCATACTTGAACTCTTACGCATATCCCCCGCACATAAATCCATTCTTGACAAAATCTTGAGAGAAACTGCTATTCCTACTGATCTGAATGTGGACTAGTTTCAAGCCATGGTGGGATACCTTTCCGTTCCACACTCTCTTACATTCACAGAAGCCGATGACACCTCCATAAGTCAGCCACATAATGGACAATTACACATTGAAGCCTTCATACACAAACATAGAGTCAAATGAGTCCTGATAGATGGAGGAGCAGGTCTAAACATTTGTACCTTGAGCACAATTAAACAATTGGGATATTCTGATAAAGTTGTGAATTCTTCAAACAAAATCACCATCAAGGCATATGATGATGAAGAGTGTTCATCCAAGGGCATAGTCACCTTACCTCTCAGAGTTGGGCCAGTTACGAAGGATGTGGTTTGTCAAGTCCTAGATCTAGATCTCACTTACAACATATTGCTAGGGCATCCTTAGATTCATGAAATAAGGGCAGTCCCATCTACATATCACCAATGTATTAAGTTTCCTCACAATGGAGTGGAGGTAACAGTTAATGGTGATCCTAATCCGTTCATATATTGCAATAACCTGAGATCAAAAACTGAGACCATCATTCCCAGTAATCGTGAAGCTGTTCCTTCTTTGGCAGACATTGATCCTAAGTCATTAAAACCTTTGACATCAAAACAAGGCGAGCTTAAAGGCAAATTTCAGGACAAGGGCATGGGAGAATACACTATAAATCAGACCATGTACTTACAACAAGTCATGAGTTCACCAAAAGAATATGGAAGACCACATCCTAACAAGCAAGTATCCATCATTGTACTCAAATGGGACCCTACTACCTTTCAAAGATGGGGCGAACTGGAAGAGGAAGACTTATACAAAATGCTTTACAAAGACCTTGAAGATGATACACAAGATCACATTAGTCTACCATGTGAGAAATATGGCAAAGGTTTCAAGATCCTACCAAAATTCAGGTATGATGGAAAAAGCCCTCTTGGGTTATGAAAGGAAGGCATCATTGAACCTTTACAACCTGAATTGATATTCAAAAAGGAACGCTTGAAGGGACTTGGTTTCCTGACTTCCAAGGTCCACACTCAAAGGACAAAAGAAGCCTTACAAATCAAAGTTGCCAAAATTCAACAAGAGGATCACTATTCCACAGATTCCAAGGAATGGGAATGGGGTTCAGACAAATCCTCCAGTGACTACGAGCTCACCAAGACATTCAAAGAGCCAGATGAACCCATAGAAGAAGAGGAATTTAATAAAAGATTCAAAGTTGGTCAAGAAACAACCCATGAGGATTCCACACAGTCCTTGTCTCAAGGTCCTAGGTTGAAATCACATGGGATGAGAACACCTGTCCTAGAATGCGCTACTAGTGATGATAATTTGGATTCACTCGTAATCGAGACTGATGAGGAGAGTGACAATGATGACCTCGATAACTACCTTGACATATCCAAATATAACTGCATTTTCACTCTTAGCCCCGCTAACTTTGAAGACATTAAAGGCCTTCCCCTTGTTCACCACCAACTCATTGACTGGGATCATGAAGGACCTGCATAGTTTGACACATTCCAAAATGATGAAGCTTTTATTGACTATCTTGGCATATGAGATGATCTTCCCCCTGGGGAGCGAAAAGCGGGATACACTATAGAACTCAATAGTGTGGCATATTTTGGTGAGGGTGTAAGACCTTCCAGTCGTAAAAATGTGAAAATAAGAACAAACCAAGGGTCTTATGGCGAAAACCACATTGTGGCGCTGTCTGACCCCAAAAAAGTAAAAATAAAGGACGTATCTAAGGGCAAAAACCTCTCCGAGGCACCCAAAGATCGAAGGCTCAACATTCTCCCAGCAGCATATGAGGAAAAGTCATCCATGTTGGTAGAGGAGACTATCAAAACAAACATTGGTACAAAAGAGGTTCCACACAACATATTCCTGGCTCAATTGTTGGCGGAGTCAGAAAGGTCAAAATTCATAAGTTTCTTCAAAGAACGACAAATCAACTTTGCATTGTCATATGCTGATATGCCTGGATTAGATCCAGATTTAGTAATGCATCATTTGACAGTTAAACCGAGGGCAAAACTAGTGAAACATAAATTAAGAAAGATGCATCCATAAGTGGCATTACTAATCAAAGCAGAACTTGAGAAATTATTGGATGTCAGATTCATACATCCAATTGATTATCCTGAATGGATCTCCAACTTAGTGCCGGTCAGTAAACCAGATCGCAACATCAGAATATGTAGAGATTTCAGAGACATCAACAAAGCTTGTCCTAAGGATGACTTCCCATTACCAAACATAGATTTGATTGTAGATCTCACAATAGGTCATGAAATGTTATCGTTGATGGATGGATTCTTCGGTTATAATCAAATAAAGATCACGTCTGAGGATCAACAAAAAACATCATTCACTTGTCCTTGGGGAACTTTTTGTTGGAATGTCATGCCCTTTGGGCTAAAAAATGCAGGCGCTACATATCAAAGAGCCATGACTACTATCTTTCACGATCTCATGCATGTAACTATGGAAGATTATGTTGATGACCTCTTGGGAAAATCAATAGATAGAAATACACATTTGGACATACTTTCAGTCATCTTTGATCGGTTGGAAAAATACAAAGTAAGATTAAACCCTAAGAAATGTGTCTTTGGAGTAACCTCCAGGAAGCTCCTAGGATTCATTGTATCAAAAAGAGGAATTGAAGCTGATCTAGCAAAAGTCAAGGCCATCCTAGAGATGCAACCACCAAGAAATATCAGTCAACTTCAATCCTTACAAGGGAGACTCCAGTCCATACGACGATTCATAGCGCAACTTGCAGATAAGTGTAATCCTTTTCAGCACTTGCTACATAAAAACATCAAATTCAAATGGGATGATAACTGTCAATAGGCTTTCTAGACACTCAAAGATTATCTTCTGAATCCACCAGTTTTGATGCCACCAATTCCAGATCAGCCTCTATTACTATACATATCAGCTACTCCAATAGTACTAGGGGCACTCTTAGCACAACAAATTGCTGAGGGCAAAGAAAAAGCAGTATACTATATCAGTCGCACATTGGTGGGATATGAGCTAAACTACACACCAATTGAGCATGCATGTCTCACTGTGGTCTTTGCTTCGCATAAATTACAACATTACATGCTAACTCATAAGACTAAGTTGGTTGCGAGGATCGATCCATTGAAATACCTTCTCAATAAAGCAACACTTACTGGGCGACTAGCCAAATGGGTAATGATCTTGAGTGAATTTGACATCGAGTATGTGGACAAAAAAGCAATAAAAAGACAAGCTATCGCAGATCAGTTTGCAGATGCTCCCATGATCGATGATGTTCCTCTAAGTTCAGAATTTCTAGATGAATCCATTTTAACAATGTCACATGCAACGCCATGGCAACTGTACTTCGATGGCTCATACACACAACATGGGGTAGGAGCTGGCATCCTCTTTATAACTCCTCAAGGGGATTCTATACCAAAATCATACCGCTTATCATTTCCTTGCACTAATAATATAGCGGAATATGAGGTATTAACAACTGGATTACGGATTGCAGTTCAGTGGAAGATCCAGGAACTTTGTGTTTTTAGGGACTCTCAACTTGTAATCCATCAAGCAACTGATGATTACCAAACAAAGGATGAAAAATTAATGCCTTACAAAAAAATGGTGGATGAGCTGAAACAACATTTCACAAAGATAGACTTTGAGCAGATACCAACAGAGCAGAATCGAGCCACAGATGCTATGGCTACAATTGCCTCACTGATTGATCTACCTTCGAATGAGACCCGCTATGAGTTCTTCTTGGATAACCTTTTGGTTCCTTCATATGAAATCACTCCTACTGAGATAATATGTGTTGTCGGTCCTGAGTCCTAGTTATATGGTTCCATTTTCATATACCTTCATGACAATACCCTACCTCCTGACCTATCCAATAACCAACGTCGCACTTTCATTCGCCAATCTTCTCGATACGTCATTTTAGCTAATATCCTATACTGACAAGGTCTAGATGGCACTCTTCTTAGATGTTTAGAAAGCGACGAAGCTCAGATTGCGTTACGTGAAGTACATGAAGGGATATGTGGTCCATATGCTAGTGGTCCTACCTTAGCCAAGAAACTCATCAGGACTAGATATTACTAGCCCAATATGGAAAAAGACTCATATCAGTTTGTCAAGAAATGTAAGCAAAGTCAAATTCATGGAGACCTCGTCCATGCGCCAGCGTAAGAACTTCAACCAGTTGCATCTCCTTGGCCCTTTTGTCAATGGAGACTCGATCTCATAGGCAAGATTCACCCTCCTTCTTCCAATGGTCATAAATTCACTATCACTGCCATAGAGTATTTCACAAAATGGATTGAAGCTGTTCCTCTTACACAAGTCACTAGAAAACAGATTGCTATGTTCATCCTCAACTATATCATTTGTTGATACGGTATTCCTATTTCCATTATCACTGATAACAGGCATCCCTTCAAAAATCAGGATGTTTGTGAACTTTGTGACCACTTCCATATTTCCCATCATTTCTCCACACCATATTACCCCCAAGGTAATGGTCAGGCTGAGGTGTCTAATAAGACAATCCCTAAAATCCTAAAAAAGATAGTCGATGACGCTGGCCGTAATTGGCATATTCAACTTAATCCTGCACTTTGGGCATACCGCACAAGTGTCTGCACACCTATAGGAGCTACACCCTATTCACTTGTCTACGGTGTTGAAGCCATCTTGCCTATTGAGGTCAAGCTACCCTCTTTACGAGTCTCTTTGCAAAACATTATCAGTGATGAAGACTATAGGGTCTCTCGCTTACAAGAACTTGAACTATTGGATGAACGAAGACAAACTACTTTTAATCACCTCAAGGCTTATCAACAACGAATGAGTCATAGCTACAATCATAGAGTCAAGCCTCACATATTTGAGGTAGGTTATTTGGTTCTTAGAGAAAACCCCAAAAATCAACAAGACTGAGAGAAGAAGGGCAAGTTCGAACCAAACTGGCTTGGTCCTTACATCATTACAGTAGCATATGGATTTGGTGCATATCATCTCTCAACTACAGAAGGTGAACATTTGGAGGATCCTATCAACAACATGCACCTTCGCAGGTTTTACACATAGCTCTTTGGAATATCCTAATTCAAAAATACAGAAAAATCAAAAATTTAAAAAATACAAAAAAAAATCATAAAACATAAAAATCGTTACTTGGTGAAAACTTGGCAAACAGGCGCCTTGTGACACAAAAAACATTGAAAAATAAAAAAAAAAGTAAAGAGAAATAATTTCGTCCAACGGTGAAAACCACTTCGGTGGTGTCTTGGGCAAGTACCATGGTGAAAACTGGGTCACCAGCGCCATGCGTAGAGACATTTCTCCTCCCTCCTTCAGGATTCACTTTCATCCTTTCACTTTGCACACACTCACAACCTATTCGTTCATAATAAACTTACCCATTCCCATCATGGCTTGATATTGATCTACCCAAGAATGGTTAGCCATTCATAATAAACCTCCCTTTTCACTCCTTTCTATCCATAATAAATCAGATCCTATCTGTGGATAAGCCAAATCCTACGTCTAGTGATGGGTGTGGAACTAAGAACATCACATGTTTCGAGGAGTACAGTTTCTTCCAGCTTCCTTTAGTCTATCCGTGCACAATCTGCAATAAAGCAACAATTGCATTGCCAATCCACAATAAAGTTTCATCTTCTCTGCAATAAAGTATCAGTTTCATGGATTCAGTCAGTTTCAGATGAGACACAACAACAACAATGGGCTTCAACAAATCAAATCTTTCAACAGACTCAGACAACATATGGTTCAGTGCTATCTATCATTTCTGTCAAAGTAAACATTGTGACCACAATCAAATAAGACTTATACAAGTGACAAGAGACACTAAATTTGAGGACTATAGTGGATGTTGGTGTCGAGTCTTGGTTTTCTTTTGATTTTATCTTTTGGTGACATGTCATTTAGCTTTTCGAGGATGTCTCTGACTAGAGATTCTATCTCCAGGATGTCTTTGACTAGAAAGGCGAGGATGGGGTATCGTCACCTATTTGTATTTGCTATTTGTGGATTGTCTCTTAGTAATGCTATGACTTGTCCAAGGATATGAGGACATTGAGAGTCTAGTATGAACTAGGGCATTCCTTGTTTGTGATTGTCTTATCTCCATGCAAACAGGTACAATGACTTTCTGGGTCAAACATATGCCTCGATTGTCATCACCTATTTTGCCATAATAAAGCTCAATGATGATAACGCACAAGAAGCTCTTTCAGTTTCATATCTTCTATCTTCCATCCCCCTTTCTTGATTGACTTCCATCATCTTCTCGAGTCCGCATAGCCTGCTATCACATGACTGAGTATAATGACACACCAAAAACATTTGCTTTTCATGTAGTTGCACCTTCATTACCAGATATAAGCATTTCATACATACATATAGATATCACAACTGCATCACATCCTGCACACAACACCTGTTAGCACAATTTACATTTGCATTATCATATTCATTTGCATTACATACATTCACATTTGCATCATGCATACACATATAAAACATAAAAGAACACAAATATTGTATTTCATCATGTACATATTTGCATCCATATCATAAGCATCACATAAGCACATCTCATCACATAGGTACACATGCATATAGCTGCCGCAAAGATGAATCATCTCATATAGATATAATCAAAAGTGTCATGATACAAAGATGTGAAAATCATAGGGCTACAATCACCCGAAGGTGTCTACATCATCATACAAAAATGATACAATACTAATACATAGGGAGCCCTCTACGGCTATGATGAACTCCCTCCCTCAGAGCCACCTGGCCTCAATGGAGTTTGAGCCCTAGACGGACCCACCCCAGGATCATCCCTCCTATCCCCTCTCTCTGGTGGTGGTGGAGGACCCATAACCCCACCACTAGACGCCTGTCTCCTCTGGCTCCCTCCCGCAGCTGTCGCTATCCGCGATGGTCTACGGAAGCTCCTCACCCACTAGTCAGCTGGTACTGCACCATAATAGAGATCCCACTAGTAGCCTTTCTCCTCCCCTACCCGTAGGACATAGGCATATCTAGCCCCTGTGTCCTCTGCCACCTGCCTCCCAGCCCTTAGTGTTGTCTCAGCCTCTGTGTAGCGCTGAATGGCCTGGTCCCACTCCCGCTCAGTATCTCTGAGCTGCCTCTTGAGTCTATCCCTCTCCCTCTTCAGGTCCTGAATCTCATCTGCCTATCCCTGGTAGATATCCCTCAGCTTGGTCAGCTCATCCTCCTCCGCCTCGGCCCCCTGTACCTCTGCCTGTGCCTCCCCTTGTACAGGTGCTTGTCCCTGTGCCTATGCCTATACTGGTGGCTGTATCTATACCTGTACCTGCCTCTGTCCCTATCCTTGCACCTGTCTGGGACCCTGTGCTACTGGCACCTGTAATGGTAATTCACCGCGACCCCCCACAATCTGAACCTGTCTGTCCTTTCCACCCTCCCTCCGCGGCGCCACCCTCCTCTCTCCAACTGCACCCCACCTCCTTTGTCAGCCTCTCCCCCCATCATCTCCATCATCATCACCATCCCCACCAGCATCTCCATCTAGCAGCTCTCCTAGATCTATCAAGCATGGAAATGGATGCTCAGCCCAATACGCTATGTACTTTGCATCCATGCCGACATCCTTGATCTCTTGCCATATATCCCAAGGTAGGGGCATCATCTCCACTAGCTATGTAATAGCCTGATCATATGATAGCAACATCCCAAATTGTGCCTGCTTGCTCCTAATCCTCACCTAGTTCTTCTAAATAATCCCCCTAATCCCTTGCTAGTACCTAATCCCCATGATTAGGCACAAAACTCAACCATAGCCAATTATGGCTAAATTCTTTTGTCCCCTTCTTCACCTTCCACCTTAAATGCTCCCTTTTTGGGTGAATGTGAGATTCTCAAAAGTTGACAGTCTCTCATGTTTCTCACCTTCCCAAGGAATTTTAAAATACCTTTTCCCTTTTCCAATCCCCATGCACACAATTAAACTAGGGCAATAGCTTAACTAGCCAAAAAGTTTCAAATTTGGAATCTTGATGCGTATCAAGTGCATGAAGGAAGTTATGAAAAAAAAAGCAATTGTAAATCATGGAACATAATTACAATAAGAAATTTATAGATTTTATTATAGAAAGCACACAACAATCATTGGAAAATAAAACTATATTGCACATAACTATCTCAAGACATGTTTGTTAATAAAGAACAATATTCATTTATACAGATATACAAGTTGTATATACATATATCGAAATAAGCTTGACATTAGAATTTTTTTTGCATTTACATTTAATTCAATGAATCAGCTGTATCCACTCTACTCTTTATAATTTCAAGTATTTCCTCATGGTCAAACTCACAAACCTTCCATAGGTTCCATGTTCAGTGGTCTACCCATATTTGATCAAATGAACATTTGATGCCACCACATGGTTGGAATAAAAAAAATTGTATCTCAAAGTCCTCAAACAGCCACAAGTTAGACTTCTTCATTGGGTAACTCTAGGCCATGTACTAGTAACAATCACTGATCTAGTAGGGCATTCAATGTTTTCTCCATTTACCATTGGTCCATCCAATTTCTTTTTTGCCTCCACACAATGACACAAATAATAATTTGTTCTTTCTTCATTGTCTTTGGCTATAATAATGGTATTAACATGCCTTGTAATAATATATGAAATCATGTACATGAATTTATTGAACAAATAAGATATAAAATTGAATTTAATTAAATATGTATGTTGATAATTTACTTGGCTAAACTAGATTTGACACACAGTCAAAGTCAACCGATGCTTCAAGCTATGTGAGTTACAATGTTATTGGGAGTCAATATGTCTCAAGTGGGCTTAGAGTTCTTATACACCATTCATTGACCCACTCCTATGACTCACATTAATTCCATGATTCATCTACACATGATGAATAAAAACACACCATATGTCATATATGTATACTCCATGAACCTGCATTACAACTTTTAAAAGAGTATGTCTCTCTCAATCTTGTCAAAGTATAACAATCCTCATTTTTTGCAATGCAACGATTGAATATAGACTCACCTTCATTACCTAGATTCATTATAGCATTACACTATGCAAAGATAGATTTCACACCTATCAACTTTTCCTTATACTTTTTCTTTAACTCTTCTTGTGCTAAGGATATTTTAATACATGGTCTTGAACTATCATGTTCCCCCTTTCCATGATCAACCTCATAGAAATTCCACATATTTTGAATATCATTAATCTTATGCATTTTTCTCAACCAATAAAACATTTGAGAGTTCTTGAATTGTGATGCACAACTATTTGACCATATTATATGTTAATAGAATGAAATACCCCTTCTAGTCAAATTATGGTAAAACATTTAAAAGAAACCTTGCACAAACTTTGTAGAATGTGTGTGGTCATCGTTGATAATAAAATTAAACTCCCTCAATATCTTCCTATTGTCATTTATACTATCACCAACATGAATAAATGTTATATGCACAAATATAGTTTTTACCTAAATTTTTCTACAGCCAAATTTGGTGGCCTTTTTTCATTGATAAAATGTTAATTGGCTTAATTAAGACAACAAAGTGTAAAAAGGGTTTTAAAAGTAGCGGTCATGTTTCAATCATATCTAAAAATTTATAATCTAGGTTTTCAGGATTGTTACACAAAAATTAGAAGACTTCAAGATGAAAAAACAAGTTAAAGTTTGTGTAAACCCAGTTTGTAGTTTTTGAGAAAACTTCACCGCAAAATAATAGAACCTAACTATCATTTTCAGCAATTCAACATCAGTTTGGGTTAGTTTTCACCTCAGTTTGCATGCTTTTTCATCAAATTCAACCCAAGGAGAATCATTCATGAAATTGATAGAGATTTCAAGGTGGAAGATCAAATTGGAACTATTGCTTGTTCTTAATTAAGTTATGTTTAAAAAAAAAGTTATTAGATTTAATATTTAATTTTATTATTTATTGAAATTAATAGGTGGATTATTTCAATAAATATTAAAATAAAATTATTATAAGGAAAATAAATAATTTATTTTAGCACTTAAAATAAAATGAATTATTTTATATTTTAAGTGTTAAAATAAAATTATTTTAAAAAAAAAAGATAAAAGGAAATAAATAATTTATTTTAGCACTTAAATATAAAACGAATTGTTTTATATTTGAAGTGTTAAAATAAATTATTTGAAGAGATAAAGGGGGAGTGTTATTTTTGGCATCATGACATGCATAGTTTCAGTAAAGGGGGTACTTTTTTTTTCAGCGTTATTTTTGTCTCAGGGTTCCATGAGGGATTTTTTAGAAAATGGATGTTTTTTCAGATTGGCTATTTTAGCAAAGTTGACAGTTCTATATTTGGAAGGAGGGTGTCTTTTTCATCCAGTTTGAGTTGGAGGCTTATTTTCCACATCAAGAGCTATTTGTGGCAAAGTTTTGCATGAGTTTTTTAAGTCATTTTGGGCAAATCCACCCAAGGCTTTTTCTCATGTAGTTTTTGTATTAGGGTTTCAGGATGCAGATTTATTCAGCTTCTCTTCTATATATTATCTCTCCTATTCATTAATAGGAAGTTGTTTCTTTCCTCAACATGATTGTGGACTATTTTTAGACCCATTCATGCTTAAGGAAGACATTGTAGCTCACTTTTATAAGATTGTAATAGCAACATTCCTTTATTTTCAATAAAATAGTAATAGATTCCTTATTGATACTTCTTATGTTGTGTTGTTGAATGAAAGATACTAATGATTTTTTTGTGATTTATTCTTTGAATCATTTAATGTTGTGTCTTTGAAGCCATATTATTTGAGGAGGATAGATGGTTAATGCAGGTTATAGTTTGTGTAATCTAATTTTGATGGGTTTGTAGTTGTGAAGATAATTTATTTTCCTTCAAGGAAGCTTTCTTATCAGGCCCTTTCTATGAAATATTTATGTATTCACTTGTTCAGTTGAGTTGTGAAACTTTCAAAGTTATTTGTTGAAGATTTTGTGAGTTAAGTTGTTGTAGGTTTCAGAAGCTACTTTTGGTGTATCGCCTCATAGGATAGGTTTAATTTCAATAGTCCTTCTATCCCTTCTCTCAAGAAAGTTTGCAGGAGATTCATTAGACAGGTTGCCACCCTAATTTTTGCAGGTCTACTTTCAAGATAGGCATCCCCACAGGCTTGAAAGTATTCTCATGTTTCACAAGATTGTTGGGTTCTATACTTAGCCATCATAGGTACAATCCTTCATGACAACAATAGCACCCTATGTGGATTTGTAATACTGGGATTGTACCTCATCATGTGGCTTTAGTGTGTAGTCTTCTGCAAATTCAACAACTAAAATGATTGTCTAAAGTAGAAACATGTCCTTGCATATATTGAATTGCAAGTCCAAGTGTCAAACTCTAGGGTATGTCTTGCATACTCATACTATATGTTCTCACAAAAAAATCCTATAACCTAATACATTAGAATATTTTCACTAACAAATTCATACCTTTTTTCTTATTTCCCATCTTTTAGACTATAGACCACTATCTTATATTTTCCAAATTCCACTAGTTAATTCCCAATAACATGTGTACTCTCCATATATTCACACATTGGTAAATTTTCCAAGCCACTGCAAAGAAGACATGTGCCATCCAAACATATGTTATTGTAAAATAGTTGACCATCAACTCTTTCATATAAAATGGTAGATATGAAACCCTTGAAGATATAGGTGAAGTGTTTATCTTACATTCTTGAAAAAGAATTTTTAGTATGTAAATCTAAAAATTTATGTCAATAAACATCATAATGATTATAAAATTCCATATGTAATCTACAACAAAAGTTTGTGCTTGTATAATTTATTTTGACTTAAAAAGGCTTTACCATTTCAAAACATCTTTGACAAATTTTAATTTGAGGAATCTTTAGAAACTTGGAAAAAATTTGCATTTTTCATATCCAAAAAATTCTTTGAATGTTGATCATGGATTTGACTACCAATCCTCCTCTTTACAACATCTCTTTGATTAGGAGAGATCCTTTTGTTATTCTTTAAAAAAATTTCAATTAAGGATCTCAAGGCTTCGATAATTTATTTATTTTTCTTAATAATTCTACATGTATGCACAAGATATAGAGATTAGTTCATAACCTCATTAAGAAAATCATATACTCTTTAGGATAGTTATATTATGAAAAATTAGGATACTTGTTTGTAAAGATAGGACATTCATAAATTCAGTATGGATTTCCCAATGAATATATGACAATCCCAATGAAGCTATGACTATCCTACATTCATTGGGACTGCCTTAATAAATGTATGATTATCCTAGATTTTTTATCTTTATTGTAATTGTTGTAAATTTGAGTTGTGGTTGTCATTCATGTCAAACTTGTTGTCCTAGAAAAGATACTTAGTCATTCTCTAAGTTCAGAGATGGTTCTAAAATGTGAAATTATTTTAAGTTGATTCAAAAGACATAAGATTATGTAGAGTGGGTGTATATATGTTTGTAGCAACATATGATGGTGTGTTATGGTATTTGTATGTGGGAAAAGTGGGTCGATAGAAATCAATATGGGAAAAATGGAGCTCTATGGAGCCTTGCTCACACACTCATAGGACTTCTTGGTGCAAGCTATAGAGTAATGAAGTATCACTCAGCTTCCCAAGGTGGGTCCCATGGTTCTCTATCTTACACGGTCCCTCAAACCAATGTTTTTGCTCTCAGATCACTGAGCAAAATGGTTTAGGGATGGCAAATGCAAGAACGAGGGATGTTTTTTGTTGATTTTAATATGAGATGCATCCTAAGCTATGCATGATTCTAGAAATGCAATAAACTAACTATAAGATGACAAGGTTAGTAAACAAACTATCCTAGCATACTATATTAGTTAATGATTTAAGCTAATGATAATAGAAATACTCTAAAAATGCATATTAGATTAATTTCTATTTTAAAGAGAGGCTAAATGATGAGCATATATGAAATGAAAGCTTGAATGTATTTGAGCATAAGTATGATACTACAAACTTGGATGGATTAAAATGGAGGAATGAGAGCTCTATTTATAGCAAAAACAGGGCAATGGATGGCCAGGATTGAAAGGTTTAATCAAGGGCCAAGTTTGAAAGTTGGGAATCCATGTTTGCAATTTGCACCAATGAAATAGTGACAAATGTCAACATAAGACTGGTTGAGAAAAGAGGTTTGAGACATTAAATGTCTGAGAAGACCTCATGGTTATCTAGAGGGTAAGGGTCAAGCTTAAGTTAAGATTACCCATTGGATTAAGCTCTAATGCTAGGATAAACTCTTGTGCAAATGATTAAGGGATAACCATGGTCAAAGAAATGAATGCTTGATGAGACCCTTGGGTTATATGGAGGTTGAGTTTAGAGAAAGTCTCTAATCATGCTAGGGGTTTGAGTTAACCATTAATGGTTTGGGAGACTTTTGAAAATTAAGTGGTTGAAGACTTGAAGCCTTTAATGGTTATCAGAGACTTTAAGGGTTTGAGAAGTGACTTCCCTTTGTTTAGGGATGTGACAAAGTTTAGAAGATGGGTTAGGTTAATTTAGAAGTGATTAGAAGGGTCTAGAAGAAATTAGGAATAGGTTTTAGAATGTAAGTGGGAGATGTAGGAGAATGCAAGTGGATGGAGGGATAATAGGATTTTAATTGAATAAAATGAATTTCATTCAATTTGGTTGTAATTGGGGAAATCAAATAAATTAGATTTATTCAATTTAGGATAACTATTTAATTAAAAGTGGATAGAAGGGATTTAATTGAATAAAATGATTTATTCATTAAATGGGTATAGTGAATTTAATTGAGTAATTTACTTAATTAAATAGAGGAATGAGGGTAATTTAATCAAATTGGATTTAATTAAATAGATAAATGAACATAAAATATTCATTTAGGAATATGGTCATTTTTATACATCTACAGTATTTATTGAGCATTGTTGGTGTTCTTTGTATACCAATATGATATTTCGATGGCGTCTAACCATTTTGGTCAATATTCTATCATGGAGGTGGTTTGATACTTGGTGCATATGCATCAAATTGTTATGTAGTTTCAGAGTAGTGTTTGTAGATGTACATTCTCATTATATTTTAGTTTTCAAAAGGATGGGTGATATATAGTTGGATTTAATTAAATTTGAGGTATGGTTGCTATAGTTGTAGTGTAGTGGTGTGGAGGAATAAGTTGTATTCCTTGACTTATAGTTAGTGAAGTGTTATAGATGGTTGATTGATGGGATGGGGTATGGGATAGACTATCTATGCTCTTGGATCCTTCCCTTGGATCACCTAGTGTTAACTTCACACCCTAGGGTCTCTAGGACTTCCCTTGATTGAGGAATCCCCTGACCTTGCCCAATCCACCCACCAATGAGTTGCAATGCTGCTCCAAAGGTCTCACCTACTCATGAGACTCAAAACCCCTTATTATGGCTAATAAGGGCTTGGCTTGTCCTACTACTTCCTAGGTCCTAGAAAGGTTCGGACAGGTCTTAAACCATGTTTCACATCCACCCATGTGCCACCAAGAAGTTGCAACCTTCAACCCCTTACCGATTTCACTGTTTAGTGTTTTTGCCTACAAAATAGGGCTACAAGGATTTTGACCAATTAGGCCTCCTACCCGGTCCTTTAGGGCTCCCTCTCACAAATGATGCACTTTCTTGTGAAACTTCCTAAAAGACCTGCTATTCATTTGGAAAGGACTCAAGGATTTTCCAAGTTTTAGGCCTCCAAGTGTCTGTACACTACCCTAAGTGGATTTTAAGGTTTTTAAGGGTTTTTAGGAGGGTTTTTAGGTCTGCCAGGGGCACAGTGTAGGTTTTCTACTCTTTCCACCTTGTTTGGATTGGTGGAAGCTCCTCCTTCACACAAATGATGCTTCACTCAACCCTCTAAAACTCCTCCAAAGTGTTCCTTCTTCTCTATCCTTCCTTGCTCTCCAAGACCTCTGCAACTTGACCCTTCCTAGTCGGGCACTGTCTAGTCTCGCCTAGGAGAGGGTCCTTATATGGCTTCCTTTCATTTTCAAGGGCCCTGCTTGCATTGAACTATACTTCAAGGTCTTTACTCTCATTCCCCATTTTTTCATGGTGATTCCACAATGGGGAATGGATTTATGAGCCCATTTATTCAAACCAGTCCAAAACTGGACACAGAGAATGCAAATTACAAACTATTTACAACACACCACACTTACCAAATAAAAACGTAATCTATATTCTCAAAATGAAAGTATTTACACCATAGAAGACACTACAATCATTTTTTATTTCAAATCAATCCTTTAACACTCTTCCTTTACTCCATTTGTGCCGACTAACAACAAAAAATGCAATCACAGCCAGTTAGTTTGCTTGGGCAGTATAACATCTAACGTCTAACCCATTAATTTAGGGTTTGAAAATACCTATACTACCCTCTCCTTGATTTTTTTTCCCATATTAGGGTTGTCCATGCCAAACTAAGAATTTTGGCCACTAGGTGAAAAAGTTGCTTGACAACTTTTGCAACGTTTGAGCAACTTTCTCAATGTTGCTTTTCTTGACTCCTAGACCCACATTGGGCCAACCTAAGGACACTTCCATGCTATGAAGGATCCCTAAGCACCCCAAAGGCACACATAACCTCTATTTTCAAGAAAATCTCAATCTTGACTTATGGCCCTAGGACCTCAACTAGGTCCTTAACTATGACCAATGAGCACATGGCTCTTTATTTTATATACAATGGTTTCATAAAGAAGCAAGAACACAAAAAAAAAAAATGGTGAGAGCCCTTTGAAGGGTGCTCCTACACCATACTCCCCCTCTACAACAAACTTAGGAATTAGGGGAGGGAGAAGAGCCGGATCAATGGCAAGCTTCTTGAACTTGCTCTCCTCCACCCAAGTTGCTTCTAATACAAGTTGGCCTACCCATTTCACCAAGTTCTCCATGTAGACCTTGTGTCTAGTGGAATTCTTCACCCTTGACTCCAAAATCTCCTCTGCTATAGGCTGCTTTACTTGTGTAAGGCATTCACATCCAAGTCTTGTAGTACCTTGGCTTGGTTCTCAGCCTACCCTTCTATCTCACCCCTGTACATGATCAGATCAACAACATTGAAGACTGGTGAAATGGTTAAATCTAAAGGAATTTCAACCTTATAGGCATTCTCACCATATTTTTCCAGAATTCTACAAGGTCCTACCCTCTTCATTTGTAGTTTGGTAGGCTTACCACTTTGCATCCTAGCTTTGCTCAAATGGACCATCACAAAGTCACCCACCTTGAACTGAACCTCTCTCCTTTTCTCATCAATTTTTTCTTTTAGTTTTTGAGTAGACTCAAGGATGGCTTTCTTGACTTGCTCTTGGACTTCCTTGATGGTTTGAGTGAAGTCCTCTGCTTGCCCACTCTTCATTTCCAAAGTACCAAGGTCTCTCAACTCACATACTCCCCTTGGATGTCTACCATATACAACCTCAAAAGGACTTCTACCAATGGTCCTATTTACACTGTCATTATATGCATACTTTGCTTGAGGAATGATTAGGTCCCATGTATGCCCATATTCCTTAGTTAAACACCTCAACAAGTTGCTTAACACCCTATTAATGACTTTAGTTTGACCATCACTTTGAGGATGGTAAGCTAAGATAAATGATAAGTTAGTTCCTAGTGTCCTCCATAATGTTTTCCAAAAATTGCCCATGAACTGGTTGTCCCTATTTGAAACAATGCTTAAAGGGAGTCCATGAATCCTAACAATATTCCTAAAGAAGAGATGTGCAACATAGCTAGCATCATGTGCAGTCCTACATGGAATGAAATGGCTCATCTTGGAAAAACTATCTACTACCACATAGATGTTGTCCATACTTCTCTTTGTCTTGGGAAGTCCTACTACAAATTCCATGCTTATACATTCCCAAGGCCTATTTGGGACCAGTAATGGTTGATAGAGACCACCATTGCTTTATCCTCCTTTTGGTCTTTGACATACACCACATTGCTCCACATACCTCTTCACATCTCTTGGCAACTTTGGCCAATAGTAATACCTCTGTACTAAATCCAATGTTTTGTTGACTCCAAAGTGTCCACTTAGACTGCCATTGTGTTTCTCTTGGATGAGGTTTTCCCTCATGGATCCTCTTGGCACACACAACTGATTACCCTTGAACAAGAGACCATTTTGGAGAGTGTAATCTACATACTCACCATGGAAATGGTTCTCAAACTCCTTACAAACCTTGTAAGCTAATGAGAAGTCTTCATCTCCTACATAGAGGTCCTTGAAACCTTCTATTCCCATTCTCTACAACTGTAGTTCCTGAACTATCAATAACTTCTTGCTTAATGCATCTGCCACCTTATTGAGTTGCCCCTTCTTATGCTTGATGGTGAAGGTGAAGGATTGGAGGTATTCCATCCATTTCAAATGCCTATTGCTAAGATTCTCTTGAGTGTTAATGTGACTCAGTGCCTAGTTGTCTGTGAGCACCACAAATTCCTTTGGAAGTAAGTAATGCCTCCATTTCTTTAGAGACTGCACTAATGCATACAACTCTAGGTCATAGATTGAGTACTTCTTCTTTGCTTCATTGAGCTTCTCACTAAAAAATGCCATAGGTCTTCCCTCTTGACTCAACACACTCCCTACTGCAATTCCACTTGCATCACACTGCAATGTGAATAGCTTATCAAAAGTAGGTAGGAGAAGGATAGGTTTTGTGGCTACTTCCTACATCAACAATTGAAATGCTTTGTCAGCCTCCTCAGTCCATTTAAACTTAGTTTTAAGGCCTACTTTTATGGTGTCAAGGACTGGTGCACATATGCCACTAAAGTTCCTCACAAACTTCCTATAGAATTGAGCTAAACCATGGAAACTCCTAACTTCAGTCCCTATTCTAGGCACAGGCCAATTCAAGATTGCCTCCACTTTGCTTGGATCCATTTTCAAGGTTCCCTTAGACACCACAAATCCTAAGTAGACCATCTCTTGCTTCAATAAGTCACACTTCTCTAGGTTGATGGATAAATTCTACTCATGCAACCTCTCTAAGACTAACCTCAAATGCTCAAGGTGCTCCTCTTTGGTTCTGCTATAGATGAGAATGTCATCTAGGTACACCACCACAAATCTGCCTGTGAAGTCTTTTAACACCTCATTCCTCAACCTCATGAAGGTGCTTGGAGCATTGGTGACTCCAAATGGAATCACAAGCCATTCATACAATCCTTCTATGGTCTTGAAAGCAGTCTTCCACTCATCTCCATCCTTGATTCTAATATGGTGATAACCACTTTTAAGGTCCAACTTGATAAAATACATAGCACCTCTTAGATAGTCCATCAAATCCTATATTCTAGGAATAGGAAACCTATACCTTATGGTGATCCTATTGGTTTCCCTTGAATCAGTGCAAAGTCTCCACTTGCCTCCCTTCTTTGATGCTAGCACTACCAGGACTGCACATGGGCTGATGCTCTTCTTAATCAGTCCTTGTTCCAATAACTCCTGCACTTGTCTTGCTACCTCCTTGTTTTGATTAGGTGTGAGCTTATATGCAGCTTTGTTAGGTAGGGATGCTCCGGGAACAAATTCTATTTGATGGCTTATAGACCTTCTTGGTGGGAGTGTTGCAGGTGCTCCATCACTCACTATGTCCTTATACTCTTGCAACATTTGCTTCACCTCCTTGGGTACTTCTGCCTGCAACTTGTCTTCTTCCTCCTTTGGTTTCACAAAGATGGCACACTTCACTATCTCCTCCTCATGTAACAAGTTTAAGAACTATTTACCAGCAACCAATAAGACACTAGGTGTTCTTGAAGTTCCCTCTTCATTCTCTGTCAAAGACTAAATCTTAAAGGTCTTGTTGTCCTTCTTGAATGAAATGGAGTTCTCCTCTCCATCATAGATCACCTTCCTATAAAATTGCCAGGGTCTACCTAGTAATAGGTGACATGCATCCATAGGTAACACATCATAGAGGATCTTATCCTTGTATCCTCCAATAGAAAACTCTACCCAGGTCTATTCATTGACTAGCACACTCTGCTCATGGTTAACCATGTCACCTTATATGGGTTGGTGTGGGGTATCCTTGTAAGTTTCAGCTTCTTGGTTGCCTCCTCTGATATTATGTTATCAGTTGACCCTGAATCAACTATCACCTTGCACATTTTACCTAGGATCTTACATCTCACCCTAAATAATGCTCTCCTATGCTTAGGTTCATTCTTGACTAGCTATCTTATCAAGACCCTATTGAACATCAAATTTTCTCCAGTCTCTAATTCAATATGGTCCACTTCAAGTGTCTTTCTACTTGATTTGTCTTCATGTGCATAAGCAACCCTCTTTCCACTATTTGATGAGGTAGGCTTGTCAGGGCATCCATATGTCGGGTGTCCCAATTGTCCACAGTTGTAACACTTCACAGTTGCAAAGTAGGAGTTACCTCTACCGGTACCTCTACCTCTACTTGGACCACCTTGTGCACCTCTTCCTCTAGAATGACCTCCTCTAAGATTGGTTTCATTGGCATGTTTAGTCAACTTGGCTTCTCCTTGGTTCCTCTGCTCATTTGCCTTGCTTTGGTAACCACCTCGGTGATTCATTTGTTCTCTACCTCTGCCTCTACCCCTATTATTAGAGTCTCCTTTCCTTTTGTTCCTCTCTTCTACCTTGACAACAAGCTAATGAAATTTTTGAATAGTAGTAGAAGTCCATAGGCTTATCTCCTCTTGAATGTTCCACTTTAGGCTGCTTAGATACCTAGCCACCTTAATAGATTCATCTTCTTGGACCTTAGATCTAAGACAAAGTTTTTGAAATTCTTCAGTGTAAGAGGTCACATCAAGGTCTTTTTGCTTCAATCTCTATCTCTTCTTATGAAGTTGGACTTCATAATCTTCTGGTAAGTAGTTCTCTTTTATCTTACTCACCATGGCCTTCCAATTGGCAATAGGTAGCTTCCCCATGCTAACTCTCTCTTCTTGCAGGTACTTCCACCATGTCAAAGTTGCTCCCCTTAATCTTGATTTGGAAACCTTAACCTTTTGAGCCTCTGTCACTCCCTCACACTCAAAGTGGTTTTCCATGTCCTCAATCCATTCCATGATAGTGTCAATGTCCATCCTTCCACTGAAATGTGGCAATCCTTCAAAAGCTTTGGTGTTCAAAGCCTTAATAGCCTTCACAAAAGGTTCTTCATTAAACAAGGGATCTGGTTCTGGTATAATGTCATCTATGTCTATAATTTTCTTTCCTTTATCCTTGGTGTCTTCTCCCCAAGGTCCTTGCGTCCTCTGATCCACCACTTCCTGCAGTTATCCCTTATCTCACTCATAGCTTCCTCAAGGAGTCTATTCTTCTCCTTCTTCTCTTCTACCTCCCTAGCCAACTCTTCATTAGTGACCATTGTGCTTTCCCCTACTGATTCACTAGAATACAGAGACATACATAGTCCACCAAACCTTTAACTTGCTCTGATATCAATCTGATGGGATGGGGTATGGGATAGACTAACCTAGACTATGGTCTTGGATCCTTCCCTTGGATCACTTGGTATTCACTTCACACCCTAGGGTCTCTAGGACTTCCCTTGCTTGAGGAATCCCCTGACCTTTCCCACTCCACCCACCAATGAGTTGCAATGTTGCTCCTAAGGTCTCACCTACTCATGAGAGTCAAAACCCCTTATTATGGCTAACAAGGGCTTGGCTTGTCCTACTGCTTCCTAGGTCCTAGAAAGGTTAGGATAGGTCTTAAACCATGTTTTACATCCATCCATGTGCCCCCAAGAAGTTGAAACCTTCAACCCCTTACCAATTTCACTGTTTAGTGTTTTTGCCTACAAAATAGGGCTACAAGGATTTTGACCAATTAGGCCTCCTACCCGGTCCTTTAGGGCTCCCTCTCACAAACGATGCACTTTCTTGTGAAACTTCCTAAAAATACCTGCTATTCATTTGGAAAGGACTTAGGGATTTTCCATTTTTTAGGCCTCCAAGTGTCCGTACACTGCCCTAAGTGGATTTTAAGGTTTTTAAGGGTTTTTTGGAGGGTTTTTAGGCCTGCCAGGGACACATTGTAGGTTTTCTGCTCTTGCCACCATGTTTGGATTGGTGGAATCTCTTGCTTCACACCAATGATGCTTCACTCACCCCTCTACAACTCCTCCAAAGGGTGCCTTCTTCTTTGTCCTTTCTTTCTCTCCAAGACCTCAACAACTTGACCCTTCCTAGTCGGGCACTATCCAGTCTCACCTAGGAGAGGGTCCTTGTATGGCCTCCTTCCATTTTCAAGGGCCCTACTTGCATTGAACTATAGTACAAGGTCTATACTCTCATGCCCCATGGTTTCATGGTGATTCCACAATGGGGAATGGAGTTATGAGCCCATTTATTCAAACCAGTCCAAAACTGGACAAAGAGAATGCAAATTACAAACTATTTACAACACACCACAGTTGCCAAATAAAAAACTAATCTATATGCTCAAAATGAAATTATTTACACTATAGAAGACACTACATATAGTTTTTGTTGCAAATCAATCCCGTAACACTCTTCCTGTACTCCATTTGTGTCGACTGACAACAAAAATTGCAATCACAGCTAGTTAGTTTGCTTGGGCCGTACAACATCTGACATTCAACCCATTAATTTAGGGTTTGAAAATACTTATACTACCCTCTCCTTAGTTTGTGTTCCCATATTAGTGTTGTCCACGCCAAACTAAGAATTTTGGCCACTAGGTGAAAAAGTTGCTTGACAACTTTTAAAAGTTGTCATGCAAAACGTTTGAGCGACTTTCTCAATGTTTCTTTTCTTGACTCCTAGAACCACATTGGGCCAACCTAAGGACACTTCCATGCTATGAAGGATCCCTAAACACCTCAAAGGCACACATAACCTCTATTTTCAAGAAAATCTCAATCTTGACTTATGACCCTAGGACCTCAACTAGGACCTTAACTATGACCAATGAGGACATGGGTCTTTATTTTATATACAATGGCTTCATAAAGAAGCAAGAACACAAACAAAAAAAATGGTGAGAGCCCTTTGAAGGGTTCTCCTGCACCATTGATTAAGGTTACCCAATGTATTGTGTTGCTTCTTTAGTGGTCTAAATTGAAGTTTGAGTTTATTGTATTGGCATGACTTAATTATTTCATCTTTTGAGGGTGTCTTATGTACTTTTGGTCTATGTGGTAGTGTGCAGGTTCATGAGAGTTCTATTGGGAGTATCTAGAACATGTGCCAACATGGTCTGACCTTTCACATGTTTCATTTACCCTCTATAGTTGTGTTGGAGAGTGTTTTTGGGTCGATAGCTATGTATGAATAGGTTACATCTTATTAGGTTGACCTAATAGATGTTATTGAAGTTCTTAATAGTATATAAAGGATAGATTCATTGTGTTCATGTATCAATTTTAGAGTAAGGTATATGTATTTATCCCCCTTGTCTAGTTGTCATTGATGTCACTAGAGTTGCAAGGTTTCGGCCTTGTGATCACAATCGAGTTGCAGAGTTGCAAGTTTTTGGTTTTGGCCTAGGGAATTATCCCACATTGTCCCTACATATGAGATTTATTGTGTTTACATATTATCATGCTCAATAAAGAATGTGAGGTTAGGCTCATCTTTTACCAGCTATGGCACAAGTCCTAGTCCTATGCTAAGTGACCATTGAGGTGATAATGCATAATCACCAAAACCTTATGTATAATGTGAGTCATGTTGATCTGTCGATGGTGAACAGAGGGACTTTCCCCATCACACCCAGTCTAAGACAATCTAGATGCTAAGGTAGACAATGCCATGAAAGTCAACATGTGAAACCATTGAGCAAGGAAGAGTGAAATGCATATCGGTGAGACTTTATGTCATTGGTAAAACTGGGTTTCGGTATTTCCAATCCAATGATGCATGTAGAGGAAAATAGCATCGTTTAAACATAGCATCATTGAAAAGAGCCTTTTGTTGGTCACACCAATGGAAATAGTAAGTTAATATTGTGTCATCAGAGAGTAAAATAAATTATTTATTTGATAATCAAATATTTTCTTGATGAGAGATTGCAATTTAAGTTGCAATCAATGGAGCTTTGTGACATCATTGAGACTTAATTTGATTCTTGGTGATTCATTAACGAAGCACACCCTACAAACAATTTTGACCAATGCTTGACCACATAATGTGGAAAACATAATTGTGATGCAGAAGGATGACTTTGGTCATATAAGGCCAAACTTTTTGCACACTCAGACTATCTTAAATAGAAGTGATTGAAGATCAATTATATCAGTGATAGAAGGGATTGAAGAAGAAGAAGAAGAAGAAGAAGAAGAAGAAGAAGAAGAAGAATATTTAGCATATTCCATCACAACTTCATCACGTTTTTGCTTATTGGACAACATAGAAGACAAAAATTTGAAGTTTTTGGAGTGAATTTTATTATATGAGTGTTGAGTGAAAAATTTGTAAACTTGGGGAGGCTTAGAAAATGTGGGTTTTCTCCACAGTATGTGAGACAATATCTCTTAGAAGACAAGATACAATCCCTCCTATTTATAAGGGAAGTATCCCCCCTTTCTACTCCAAACTATATTTAATACTAATCTACATGCTAACTTTACACTAATCCAGGATGAGACAATCACTTTACTCTCTTTTCTCAGAGTAAGTATTTTTCCAATTATTTATCCAGAATGGATTTCCTTCCTTAAGACTGAAAACAATTATCACTTGCAATAATACTAAAATCTATGTTAATCAAGTAGCAATTTTTTCATAAGAGTACAAAGCCTCTTGTTGCTTTTCTTTCCTAAAGATAACTAATAGGACCGGAAAGTAACAACGAAGGTCAAAGTCTTCTTTTAATTACTATCCTATCAACCTCCTACAAATAACTATTTTCTAACAATTCTTTCGAAATAACAACTAAAGCACAAAGTCTTTAGGCTGCTATTCACATATGACTTATCAATGAAAAATGTAGATAATAAGAAAAAGCTAAAATTCTTCAACCTATTACCCACACAAAGATCCTATTTTTTAATTCTCAAAGTAACACAAAGTCTACTTGTATGAACTCAAATTTACTCTTTATCATTTCACACAAACAACATTGCTCAACTTAAATTTTCAAAGAACATATAACATAAATTATATAACAACATCTATATCATACACAAGATTGATTCCAACAAAAAGTTTGAAAGCCAAACTTGTCTTCTCCTTATTTAGATTGAGCTTGGAAAATCACAATTTGAATACAAAGTCTCACTTTTCTTTTCACTTTGGTAGAGTTTTGTTGCATGAAATAAGAGATAGGAATTATAATGAGCACCTTCATATATATAAGAGAGGGGCAATGAACTAATCTAGGAAAGCTTCAACAAAATATGACTAAGTCAACAATAGAGTCCTATTTGACTTTGGACTTGTCTTACATTGTTACATGAAAAATTGTATATACAAAAGGACACTTGAAGTGTTAATTGAAATTACAAACTGCCACTATACTAGAGATGCATTAAAATAAACAATTGTCGGGAGACACATCTTTATTACAATCATCTTTCATCAGAAAAGCTTCATATTTTTGCCAAGTAGCCTATGTTTCATAATCATTTGGTGTTAACAATGTTTGATGCCTCTGAGGATGGTGGTAAAATCAGATAGGGATCTTGCTTTTTTGACATTTATATTTTTCTAACTCGGAGAAGATAAAGTCATCTGGTAGAAACTGTGAGTGCAATATACTTGAGAAAAAACTTCTAAGTTAGCCAAAACATCCTCATGAGAAAAGCCTCTTTATTGGAACAAGAAGACTAAAAAGTCTATGTATGAGATGTCTTCAAAATTCCTCCATGAGTAAAAAAACCTCTTCATACTTAGAAAAATTCTAAGCGAAAATTGTATATCTATTTTCTACACAAATTTTTTTTTAAGTGCAAGTGTTAATCGGGTCCCTAAGCCTGATTTATACCTAGGATAAAGCTTACAAAATGTATGGTGCAAATCGGATCTATAGACCCAATTGACATCTTATGAGGTTAAATCAAAACAAAGTGTAAGTTGGGTCTATAGGCCTGACATGCACCTATAGGAAAGGGAAAAATCTTGTGTTAGTTAGGTCTGTAGGCCTGACTTACACCACGAGGTACAAGAGGAGATGGTGTAGGTTGGGTCTGTGAACTCAACATACACTAGGAAATAACAACTTGAGTAAGTTGGGTTCATAGACCCAACAAACACCACAAAAGATAATAGTGGTGGTGTAGGTTAGGTCGATGAACTCGACTTACAGTGGGAAAGTCAACATGGTGGTGTTATTTAGGTTTGTAGACTTGATTTACACCATTAGGTACATTTCAAGTCTATGGGCTCAATTTACACCAAAACTAACAACATGAGTGTAGAATCGGGTTTAAGACTTGATTTGACACCAAACTCAATAAAGGTGAAATAAAACTAGCTCATAAAATTCATTTTATTCAATCTTTCAAATTGACAACTTGAAACTTTAAATCAATATGATTTCTTGAGGGCCAAGTCATGAATGAAGAAAACAAAATTTTACCTCGATCAACATTCTTAGAACACATGGGTGACAAATTGGCCAAAATTTATAGGTGCTATCCCACAATTGTAGCAAGCCAAAATTGAGGATAATAATGAGGTAATTATCTCATGTTTTTATAGCTAAAATGTTCATTATGAATTTTTTTGTTGTTATTTTATAATATACAATAACTACATCAATAAGAGAATAATATAATTAGTGTATATATCAATAAGATCACCTTCATCGCATCTTTCTAGTTATGTCATAACTTCAACAATCTTAGCAATCATAACTTAATTCATATGTTGTTATCACTTTCCATTGACATGATGATAAATCTAACTTTTGACTTGCACAACCAAAACTTGGTCTGGAATATAATGTGAAATTCAAAACAAAAAATAGCTTAGCATAAAGAAATGTATGCACCAACCATCAATTCAAAATTGGAATGATCATAAATGCATGGTAATAAGTACTAAAAAATGGAACTAGTATTATATTCAACATCCTTTTCTATTCAAAATTATATTCCTTTTTCATTGTTAGAGTTTAGTATATTTATTGTTAGGACTTTCATAATTAAGTTACGAGTGTCCTAGATTTTGTACTTGAGTGTCCCACATTCATCACAAATTCCCTAACTTTATTAGGACTTTCTTAACTTCATTATGATTGTCATAACTTTATTATAGAAATCCTAATGAATTTAGGGAAGTCATAGATTAAAGTTCAAACTATCATAACTTCATTATGGAAGTCATAATTAATGTAGGACAATCATAAATTTATTGGGATTGTCCTTCCTACTCTCTCTCTCTCTCTCTCTCTCTCTCTCTCTCTCTCTCTCTCTCTCTCTCTCTCTCTCTCTCTCTCTCTTTATGAACTAATTTCAATGTCTTCTTTGTGTATGTACATTTATAACCCACCATCATGACGAGGAAAAGGTAACAAAAGCTAACATGAGAATAACGTGAAGCTAAAAATGCCAAGACAAGAGACAATATGAGGTAGCTATGTAAATCAAGGAAATTGAGCACCATTGAAGAATACATGTTTATTCAAGAGGAACATGAAACCTCACCCCAATATAAGAGAGATATAGAATTAAAAAAAACTCTATACAAAGAGAAAAAATTTGCTCAAGGTTGAGAGCATGTCATTTAGCACATCTCAAGTTAAAGGCATACCATCTCTGACATCTCAAGTTGAAGACACACCATCTCTCACAACTCAAGTTGAAGGAACACAATCTCTCACATTTCAAGTTGAAGGCACACCATCTCTCACATCTCAAGTTGAAAGCACACCATCTCTCACATCTCAAGTTGAAGGCACACCATCTCTCACATTCAAGTTCAAGGCACACCTAAAACATGTCACATTGCAAGTACATCCTAATTTAAAGGTACATCACCATTTTCATCTCTAGTTGAAGGTGTGCCATCTATCCCTAATATTGTTAGCATTCCTAATATTGAGGCAACTCAAACTTTGAGAAAACCTCCTAGAATTTTGCATAGGAAACCTAAGTATTTGATTGATATTTATACTAATATTTTGAAACCAATGGTTGATAAGATTTCAAAGTTTACTTGTCAAATGCTAACTAAATTTGGAGATTGTGTTTTAAGAAGTTAAATGAGACCGAAAGATCTCAATTATTTGTTGAAATAATGAGAAATCTAAAATTTAGACCCATCATGAAGATTCTTGGGCTAAGAGCATTAGATGATTTAAATGAGAAATCAATTGTCAAGAATATAATGAGTGTGCATGAGATTGTGGATTCTACATGAGACACGAAAGATAGAAATGTCACACAATGTGTCCTTGCATCAACAATAGGATGCATTGAAACCAAGAAATATTATCTCATTAGAAAGGCAAGTAAATCAATGTAAATAAGTAGAAAATATCCAATGAGATCTGTGGGAAGGGTTAAAATATTTGAGGATCCAAATGACAAAGAATTGTGGGAATTCTCTAGTAGACTACTGCAAAAAGATAAAGCAAGTGTTGAAGCCTTGAGATACTTAATTAAAGAATTTTATAAAACTAACAAAAAGGTATCTCATAATCAAATAGATGTTGTAAGGAGGAGAATTTGTAGGCAAATCCATGATCCACATCTGAAGAATGTTTTGGATATGACTCAAACGCAATTTTTTGCCAGGTTTCTAGAAATGTATCCTCAAATTAAAATTAGTCAAAGATTTTTTGAAATGGAAAAGCCTTTTCATGTCAAAATAAATCACTCATGCACAACTTATTGTCGTAGAGTAGATATTGAATTTTCTAATCATTATGAAGTTTATTGACATATGCGTGTAGATTTGCATACTAACATTATTTTGTAGGAATGTAGCATAAAGGCTCCACCTATATCTTCAAGGGATTTCATAGCTACCATTTTCTGTGAAAGAGTTTATAATCAAAATTTTTACAATAAAGTATGTTTGGATGGCACATATGTTCATTGTGGTCACTTACAAAATTTGCCAATGTGTGATTATATGGATAGTAAACATGTTATTGGGAATGAATTAGTTGAATTTGGTAAATATAAGACAATAGTCTATAGTCTAAAAGATGGCAAAGAATCAAAAAGGTGTGAATTTGTCGCTGAAAAGATTCCAATGTGTCAATTTATGGACATTTTTTATGATAATGTATTGTATGAGTATGAAAGGAATACCCATAAAGCTTGATGGCTGGACTTAAAATTTAGACTATGTGAGGACATGTTTCCACTTGTTACCATATTTTCAATTTTTTACTTTGCAAAGAACTACACACTAAAGCCACATGATGAGGTGCAAGCACAGTATTAAAAGTCAACACAAGCTACTATATTTATGCATATAGCATTCATTCATGCTAGTGATAGTATAGATGACAATAGGAAGATATTAATAGAGTATAATTTCTATATCAATGATGATCATACATATTCTACATACTTTGTCTCTTTCTCTTTTGAACAACAATAGATCTCCTTGATATAGCTTAGACTATTTTGTGATGTCTTGATCAAATGCTTATGGATCTCTCTTATGATTTGGATTATTTATTATGGATATTGAACATATTCTACTATACTTGACATCATGATTACTTGAGATGGTAGATTACTTTTTGATGATTGATATGTACTTTTGCTATATGTGTGTTTCATGTTTTCTTAGGTTGTTTTGATGGCATTATATTATGTACTAACCCTGTCTTATGATGAGGATGAGTATGATATTGCTTGATTTTTGTGAGTGTTTTGTATTGCGTTCCTGATGAAGAATGATGTAATGCCCCACTAGGAAACCCCAAAGGGAGAAAACTAAAACACAAGAATAGAGTGCAAATACTTTTTTTTTAACATTAAACACCTAAAGAGTTTCCCAATGTGATTACTTAATTCAACATTAAAATCAACTCACACTAATTAATCCAATTAAGTTGATTAACTTAATGACAAGATAATACTTAAACAAAGGATAATATCTTTCGGTAAGATAAAAATATAGATCACATGATAGGGTTCAACCATTGAGGTATAAAGTATAGGTTACATGATTAAGTTCATCCAATAAATTTTAACCATTCATTACATTCAATCTTACATTAAACATATGCCATGCATCTAATTTCATATCGTACTTTAGCTTCATAATAAACTAATGAATACTTCCCATGCCTACTTAATTGCGCTATCAATAACTGAATATATTTCATTAATCAAATCTATATTCTCTGATGATCCTAATTACTACATTAAATAAAATGATAACATACATGCATTTATGATTATCTTCATCTAATCCACATTATACATTTTAACATAAAGAATCCATACATGCAGAATTAAAAGAAAACATAAAAATGTAAAAATACCACATAACACCGAAATGATCTCGGAGTTCACCCTTAGTTGGCTACATCTCTGGGTCTGCTCAACTGCAAGACCCCTCTGATACTTAATCAATAGTGAAAAATACATAAGGTTCACATCATTTACAATCCTGCCATCAAGGAAAACATAACCAATAATACATACGACCAGTTTGGTCAAATAAATACACGAATGATCCCTGAATAGGAAAGGATCCAACTGAACATAATAAGAAGCAATAATAATAGATCAACTGGAGCATCTGTGAAACTAAATCTTTACAACCCATCATAAGCATCCCATGGTCTAACATGAAAATCAGGTTCTCACGAGGGCAATAAACATTAGGACGACTCCATAACCATGCTCCTATCAAAGGCAACACAACCACATACTAGCAAATAAAATCAACGAACTCCTAAAACCCAAGAATACACAAGGTCAAGAAAATGAAGTTCAATATGGTAGGATCACCCATTTGGTAAAACTAAAATTCATACGAGGTGCACTGATTTACAGTACTCTAACTAGAGACCTGACTAGCTATGGTCAACCACGAATCAACATTCGACACCCACATAAAGGACATGACCGGTTACAACACCATCACAAGACAATAGTCAAAACTCAAGATCAAGGACATAAGAAGGTACCCAAATCAATCATACGACAGGATCCAATAAACAAAATCAAAGACTTGTCATTTCTTAAGCAAATACGAATACAAAAAATTAAACATGCATAGGCATAGATTAGAAAAGACAATCTTATTTCTTATTGTTTACACACAATAATTGATCCAGTTTTCTGAAGGATCTAAGTTGATTGCAGTTTGTTTACCTTGTCTAGGTACAGGCCGTTCATAGTTTTTCTATCTCGCTAAGATCATATGCATCATACCATAACATAATTACTTCATCGTGAGTCTTAAACCAAATTCATATGAATATAATTAACTAACCATTAATCAACTAAATATGATATTTATTGTTCAAAATAAAATATCATTCTTATTCTTTTTCAAAATAAATAAACCACTCTTATATCTCCAAAATGAGCATATACTTTCGAAAAATGGAAATATACATATAAAGAAACAAAAGAAATAGATAAAGATTTTCCAATGAAATATAATTTCCCTTGCATATATTAAAACAAATACATGATCTAAAGATATTAATTAGTATATATATCTCTCTCTATATATACCTAAATTAATAAATTAATGACTGAACAATATATATTTGAAAATATACGCTAATTAAGAATCAACAATTAATATATAATTACTAATATACATTAATATAGAAATTATCACAATTAACATATATCTAATAATATACATTAATTAATAATTAGTAATTAATATATAATTAATAAAATATATTAATTAAAATTTAATAATAATAAAACATTTTAAAAAAACAAAATTTAAATTTAATAAAATAAAAAATTGTTTTAACAGCCACATGGTTTCTATCATTTGTCAAAAACCCAAAACTTTATTTTTATGAAATTTATACAGAAGTTAGAATTTAAAGTCACCAAGAAACCCCAAAACATTTGTAGAAACCCAGTTTGTAAATTTGGAGATATCGTTGACATTCTGAAACAGCATAATAAAAACTTCTACAAGGGTTTCATTTTGGAACAAAATTTCACAGCATAACAACATGCCAGGGAAGAACTTTTAAACCAAAATAATTCCTTCCTGCTTAAATTTAATGGAAATGAAACATGAATCAAAACTATATTCAACTAGAAATTGGAAATAAAATAACAAAATCATGAAAAGTTTTCCTGTCCATTTCATTTTTCCCCAAATTTAAAAAATGGAAACTAATTAAATACTGGTAAAAAGGAATTCAACCAGTCCAAAATTCTGTGACAACATAGAGAGGGAAAAATACCAGTAAGAATTTTTAAAACAAAATTCATAGGGCCAAATTGGCTGAAACTATCAAATTAATTCTGGCTACAAAGGAATGGGAAGAGGAAAAATATAAATCTATTCCGCATTCCTCCAAAATGAAACTACCAGAAGAAACACATAGGCTAGAAGCATAGGAGGGTGATTCTAAGAAAATTTTGCCAGCATAACCCCTATGATTTAAACTTGAAAACTAATCGTTTTCTCATAAATAAAATCAAACATGAAAAGAAAACCCAACTAGAAATTGGAGACATAGCGATATCAAATATATAAAAGCACACAACAAAATACAAAGAGAGGAAGAAATATTTGATCTAATATTTTTTTATTTTATTTTTAAATGAAACCAAGCAAAAGCTATCCAACTTGTTAAGTTTTCCTGGAAGATCTTGTGGAAGAGCTCAGCCCTAATTCTTATCTCCCCAACATGCATCCAAGAAATAATTTTTTTCTTCCCACAGTCTGCCCCCAGTCTGCCCCCCCCTTCCCATGAACTCAGAGACATTAAAATTAGAAAAATATGCAACCTAATCGTTTTAGGTTTTCCAACCAAATATTTTCCAATAATTATGACATTTAATAAAAAAATAATTATAATTAAAATAAAATCCCAAATTCATTTTTTTTTTTTATAAAACTATATCCAACATATTTTAAACTCGCTTTTCTAATTAAATTGATTTTCATAAATAATAAAAATCAACCTTTCTATTTTTAAAAAGGCAAAGAGATTAAATTAATTCTATTTCAAATAAATTTAAATCTTTCCTTTCCAAAAGCATAAACTGAATAAATTCATTATTTAAAATTAACCATTAAATTGAACTTGCTACAAACATGAATAGAGCAATTTTTAATTAATGATTAATCACATAAAAGAAACCTATTTAATTTAATTCCTTAATTAAAATGTGTAAGCACACATTAAATCACATTAAATACTTAGGATTTAATACTCAATTTTACCACATGCAAAGCATGCAACCCAAGAAAACCAACCAGATACACGACCCGCAAGCCCAAACAAAAAGGAAAACCAATAGACGACTGACGACGCTCACTTGAGCATGACTAGGGTAAAATGAGGGTTTTACGACCACCTAATCCAAACTCTAAGGACCAAAGAGGTACACTCAAACCTATGAATCCAAGTGAAGATGAACCTCGCACCTATGTGGTACTGTACCTGCAATCTCCCGCAACCATGAGTCACACAAGCATATATATATATAATGAAAGTGTTAGCCCAAGATTAATAACATGAATCAAGAGAACAAATAAACTTACATAAAAGTTGATGTGAAAGCACATTAACAGGTACGCACAATAATCATAATATCTTACTACAACATTACATAATGGTAAATCAGCCACCCAAGAATGCCACATAAAAATGTTAACCAAGGTCAAACCAGTTTTACAAAGCTGACTAGGGTAGGGGCACTACAAACGATGTCATATCACTCATTTGTGAACATGATATGACATTGTGATTTTATTCACTTGTCTATTTATTCTATGAAATATTATTGTATATGTTGTTGTATATGTGTTGGTGATAGCAGGTTTATTCACAGGTCTGAGCGTGTCTTATCCCAATGGCAAGTTGATCGGAGATGACATGAAAACACACTCTATACTCTAGGTTTAAGTTGATTGTCTTGTTGGTTTAGAGTCTTGGTGTGAGTTGTTGTTTGGCATCTAGTGATCCTTGGGTCAATCTTGTGATGGAGAGTTGTGTTTATTGATTGGTTTAGCTATTATTAATTAACTAATTAACTGATTTATATAGTTTAACAATGTTAACTTAATTAATGAATTAATATAGTTTAAAATAATAGATTAAATAAATAGTTGATATAAGTATTTAAATAATATGGTGTGATTATTATTATTTTGTCCTTTGGTAGTATATTTAGAATAATCATTTGATATCATTATCGTCTATTAAGGATTAATTAATTAATTACTATTAATTTCATTAATTGAGGTTATTTATTTATATTCTTTTGATAATTTAATTAATGGCTATTTTAATTAATTGTGCCCATGGTTTTATTTATAGTGGATAATCATATTATTTTAATTCCTATTTATACTCTTGGTTATTTAATTTTATTTATTTGTTCTACTTACCCTATTTTACCATTGGTCAATAACTTGGTAAGTTAGATAAATACTATTTCATATTATTTATCCATTGATATTTGGGAAGGTAGTTATATTATATGGTTTCCTTAAATTTTTTGATTGGTTGAGAGTTTCCTATAGTTGAATTTTATTTTTTATTTATTTGGCTATCTCAGAATGTTGTCGGGTTACCATTCGACATAATTTTGGATTGGATTTTTAATTTTCTTCAAGCTTGGATTAAAGATTTTATTTCTTGGTTGTTGAATGTTGCACTCTTCGCCAAATTTTCCTCTTCTTTGAAAAGTGAATCTCAGGTTGGAGTTTTTGTTCTTTTCTCTACAATTTCATTTTGAAATCTTGTATACTCTGTGCCTGATTAAAATATTGTTTTGGGTTTTAGAATGAGTTTTCAGAGATTGAATTGTAATTGGAAAAGATTTCGGAAGAAAGGGGTTTTGAAAAGAGAATTTCTAGATCTTTGTTTTAGTCTTGAATTATTGCTTGTCAGAAGACTTTTTTTATTACACTATAACTTGCACATATTGTATTAGTTCATTTGGAAGGATTTGTGGTTGTATTTAAGTGTCATTTATCTTTTTTGATGTTTCTTGAGGTTGTTGTTGAGCTATTAGGTCGCCCCTTTGAGCATTTGTGTTCTTAGTGCCTTTATGAGCACTATGGGAGAAGGTTCTTTATGCATTTTTATTTTTATTAGTCTGCAAAATTGTAATTTTATATTACCTCTCCAATTTTTAGAGTTTCCAGACCTACTGGGTTGGTTTTGGGGGTCATTTTTGACCCCTTTGTAGATCTGGGCAAGTGTCCTAACCATATGAGTCATGTTTGCATGATTTTTGGCCTCTTTCCCTAAAACGCTATTGGAACTACCAAGGGTACTACCATATGAATTAGGGCCATTACCATATGACCCAAGAATTCCATTATATATCCCAAGGACATTGGAGAATGTGCCAAGAGAGTTGAAGCCCTGAAACTAAGAAATTGAGTAAAACAACCAAAACTCTACCAAATGCACCCAAAATGCTACCATATGGTCCCATAATGTTGTGGTACATACCAAAAATTATATAGTACATACCAAAAGCATTGCACTACATTCTAGGGATGCTGAGCTACATTCCAGGAGCTCTAGACTGCTCCAGAGGTTCTAGAAAGTCATTTTTGAGCTATGTGAGTGACTGTTTGGGTTTTGCGCATTCTCTAGAGGCATGGGTGTCTTTTAATGAGATTATTTGAGTGATATTTGATGTAATTTTATCTTTTATGAGCTCTTTTGTTCTTCGATAAGAGGGTTTGTGCCTTACGATTGAGGTGTTTCTTATGCGATGAGTTGCTCTAACACGAGGGAGAATTTCTTATTATCAAGGATTGTTCTTATGAATCTAGTGGGATGTCTTTTGCGTTAGTATTGAGAATTTGGAAAGGATTTGGATTCATCTTTGATTCATTTCCATGATTAGGTCTTTGATTGTAATGCATTGGTGAAGGCTATTGTCATGTATGAGGCTTTATATATCTTATTTCATGCAGTATGTTATTTATGATGCAATGAGCACTTTTATATCTCTTGTGAGCCTTCATTATTGTTATTATTTTATTTTGATGTGTGTTCCACCCTAAGGTCTAGGTGCATGCTAGAGGGAGTGCACTTCCAAGTGACTAACCTGGATTGCAAGGGGGTAGACAACCAAGTTACTCGGGGTCTAGATCATTGGATATCTCATTGGGAGTTTGACTTTGTAATCAAGTGATAACTTAATATAATAATTATTTTGGATGGGTAGCATAGTTCATCTTAATAAGATAAAAAATGGATGGTGACCCCTTTGCCATGCACAATTGTAGTGATCTTGGATAGGATTGGGAAGCCTTGGCAACCCAAGTAAGCTAATCTCTTTTACCCCATTAAGATCGAGATGGCTCTAGATTTGCATCTATGATGGCCAAGACATGTTCCCAGGTTCCCATTTATTGCATGTGATAACACTCTTTCCCTACATGTTAGTCCTAGTTCCTTGAGCCTTGCTTTGGATGTGTTGCCTCTAGAGGTTTCCTATTTGGAGGTTTTGACATTGGATCCTACGTTTTGCATTCTTGCACTTGCTTGTATTGGTCTTTCCTTTGGTTGTTAGGTGTCAACCTAGATATAGAGGGTGAGTGGGATATTGTGTCATCTCTTATCATTGGGGCTAGATCCTTTGGTTCTACATGGTTGAGTGGTTGATTTCTTCTTCCATTGGGATGTTCTTCATTGGATGATCTTGCATGGATGTGGATATCTTGTCTTCTCAAATTTGAATGGATTCTTGTAGTAGATTGATGTAAATGAATCTTATGAGATATATGTATTAATTCATGATGTAAATGTAATGTAATTGAGATCCATTCTCCTCATTGTGTAAGGATGTTATATTCATGTAAATGGTAGATATCATTTTAGGAGAATAAATGAAGTAACTTTTAACATTGGTTTGTTAATGAAAATGGATTTATGAATATGCATATAGCCTCTTGTAATAGTGGAAAAGTGATGGATTATCTTGAGACTAGTTTATGATGATAGAAGTGTATAATTGATTGGGATTAGGAATATTTGGTTAATGTATGTATAGTAGATGGATATAATCATGTTAGAGATAGTATGCAAGTGTGTTATCATGCATATGATTTTATTGCTTATGGTTAGTCTAGGTAATGGTGGTGAGATAGCCTAAGGAATTCTTAGATGTATTGTGATTATTTCTGCTTGTGTTATGTGTTTTCAAGATTATGTTAAGATAGTTAAATGTTATTTGTTAAAAGATGTTTATTGAATATGAGTAGTTAATTGTATGGTTGCATTAGGGGATGTTTCAAAAAAAAATTCTTTTTGCATGTTTGTTGGTGTATTTCTCTAAGGTATTTTGGTGGGAACTACATCTGGTATCAAAGTGATCATTGCAAACACTGGGAACTCTGGTTAAGGTTGTTTCTCTTAGTCTTGTATGGTGTGCTTCAATGTTCTCTTGACTTGAGTTGTTCTTAGAGATTTAAGATTATGCATTGTGTTCTCTCTCTCTATCCCTCTTTGGAAATCATAATTGTGTTTGACATGTGTATTTATCTCTTGTACTTGACTTTTGAATGCTAGCATTGTATCAGTGATTATTCTATGGAAATAGTGAATATCCTCTTAAATAATGTTGTGCTTACAAGATTAACTAGTTAAGTTGGAATAATATATATTTTATAGAAGCTAAAATGTTTGTATGAAATGCTCTATCCCTCCCTTGAAAATGTTCTCACTTCAATTGTTTAAACCTTTATAAGAGAATGCATTGCATTAATATTAGCAAGGTGTATGGATATATAAATAAGTGTATGAACGTAAATGTCTGTACACACACTCTCTAGAATATCCAGGGCATTAAACCCTTGGGGGTTGTGTAGCGGTTACTCCCTTTGGTGTGACCAATAATGGTCACCTCATGATATAGAATTGGATTTGTTGGCTATTGTATTGACTAATTTGGTGATTGAATGAAATATCATTGGTGATAATATGAAATTCAAATTTTTGTAATTTACCTTTTTATCTATTCTGATCTTTATAGTGGCACTTATCACGCTTTTTTTCATCGGCAATCTTTCATGATTTGATGATATTTTCATTTTGGACTTCCTTTTTTGTTGTTGATTGTTGTCGCTAGTGGTCATTCTGAATGTTGAGTATTGTGGGCCCTCATTTTGTGTCATGTGTAATTTCTATCATGTTCTCTTCAAACCTCTAATAGTGTGTACAAGGGATTACACCGCAAAGAAGTGCACTAGGCCTGACAAGCAAATATATAATGATGAAATTAATTTTGTAGATAGATATGTTAATGGGATGAAATGTAATGGTAACCTTTTGGATTTTGTGATTTGTTAGCTAAAAATGCATTTGAATTTGAGAAAATTATGATATATGAAATAATTAAATTGCTAATTCTTTGTCTTCAATAGGTGCTTATGTATATATTCATGTGTAATTAATGAATAGGTATGTCTTGGATAATCTGAAAGAATGATTGCATTGGTAGAGAGATTCATGACATGGCTACTTCAATAGTTTAAGGATGTGCCTATGTGTAAAGGGTTGTGCAAATTGAATATATGTCTTTTAATTGCATATAATTAGAAGTTAATTGGATGTTGTCATGTTTGAATGATGTGAATTATTATGATAGATACTTATAGATGCTAACTCGGTGCTAGAAGTTATGATTTTTTACTGCAAAATGTGACTAAATGAAGTTTTAATTGAAAATATTTTAGTGATTTAGCATAGTTTTTGTAACTAGTAGGAGATTTGTGACTAATGTTACCGCTTGTGTAGAAATTTTGCTTTCGACGAATGATGCATGGTAAGAAACTTTAGTTGTCATTACCTTATTTTGAATTAGAAAATGCTAGAACTAAGATGCTTTATTGATGAATGATCTCTTAAATGAGTAAGAATAGGTGTATCATTGGTAATTGTGATAAAGGAAATTTTTAATTTGTCTATGTTCAAAGAATTTTTGAATTAATATGTGTGTGTTTTAACGTAACCCTTATGACTTCTAGGAGTAAGTCGATCCCAAGCGGGCAAGGATGTAGTGTCTCTCCCTGAGCTATCTTCCTCTTTTGAACAATAATAGATCTCTTTGATATAGCTTAGACTATTTTGTGATGTCTTGCTCAAATGCTTATGGAATTGTCTTATGATTTAGATTATTTATTATGGATATTAGATATCTTATACTATGATTTCCATCATGAATACTTGAGATGATGACATTCCTAGATTATTGTGATGATGGGTTACACTTTTATTATTGATATCATGTATTTGTGTGCTATATGTGTGTTTCATGTTTTCTTAGGTTGATTTGATGGAATTATATTCTATACTAACCCTATCTTATGATGAGGATGACTATGATATTGCTTGATGTTTGGGAGTGTCTTCTACTGCATTCATGATGAGGAACGATGTCATATCAATCATTTGTGAGCATGATAGGACATTGTGATTTCCTTTCACTTGTTACTTTATTTTATGAAATATTATTGTATATGATGTTGTATGCGTGTTGGTGATGACATGTTTGCAGGTATCAGTCATCGACTCCACCTAGTTTCATAGGTCTGAGTGTATCTTATCCCAATGGCAAGTTGATCGAAGATGACATGAAAATCCACTCTATACTCTAGGTTTAAGTTGATTGCCTTGTTAGTTTAGAGTCTTGGTGCTAGTTGTTCTTTGGCATCTAGTGATTCCTTGGGTTATTCTTGTGATGTTGAGTTGTGTTTATTGATTGGTTTAATTATTATGGATGAACTAATTGATTGATTTATATAGGTTAATAATGTTAACTTAATTAATTAATTAATATAGTTTAAAATAATAAATAGTTGATATAAGTATATAAATATTATTGTGTGATTATTATTTTTTTGTCCTTTGGTATTATATTTAGAATAATGATTTAATATGATTATGGTCTATTAAGGATTAATTAATTACTATTAATTTGATTAATTGACGTTATTTATTTATATTCTTTTGATTATTAAATTAATGGGCTTTATTCAATTAATTGTGTCCATGGTTTTATTTATAGTGGATAATCATATTATTTTAATTCTTATTTGTACTCTTGGTTATTTAATTGTATTTATTTGTCCTATTTCATATTATTTTTGCATTGATATTTGGGAAGGTAGGTATATTATATGGTTTCCTTGAATTTTCTGATTGGCCAAGAGTTTCCTATAGTTGAAGTTTAAGTTTTATATATTTGGTTGTCTGAGAATGTTGTCGAGTTACCATTCACTAGAATTTTGGATTGGATTTCAAATTTGCTTGAAGATTGCATTGAAGATTTGATTTCTTGTTTACTGATTGTTGTGCTCTTTGTCGAATTCTTCTTTGTTTTGAAGTGTGAATCTCAAGTTGGAGTTTTTGTTCTCTTCTCTGCAATTTCATTTTGAAAGCTTGTATATTTCATACCTAATTAAAAGATTGTTTTGGGTTTTAGAATGAGTTTTTAGAGATTGAATTGTAATTGGAAAAGATTTGGGAAGAAAGGGGTTTCGAAAAGAGAATTTGCAGATCTTTGTTTTCAGCTTGAATTATTGCTTGCTGGGAAATTTTTTTTATTCCACTATAACTTACACATATTGTATGTAGCTCATTTCGAAGGGTCTATGATTGTATTTGAGTTTCATTTATCTTTTGTGATGTTTCTTGATGTTGTTGTTGAGCTATTAGGTATCCCCTTTGATATTTTGTGTTCTTAGTGCCTTTTTGAGCAATGTGGGAGAAGGTTCTTTATGCAATTTTCTTTCCCTGATTTTGCAACCTTGTAATTTTGTATTACCTCTTTGATTTTTGGAATTTCCAGCCCTGCTGGGTTGGTTTTGACCCCTTTGCAGATCTGGGTAAGTGTCCTAACCATATCAGTCTTGTTTGCATAATTTTTGGCCTCTTTCCCCAAAATGTTATGAGAAATACTAGGGGTGATACCATATGAACCAGGGGCACTACCATATGACCCAATAATATCATTATGCATCCCAAGGGTGTTGCAGAATGTGCCGAGAGAGCTGAAGTCCTGAAATTGAGAAATTGAGTAAAACACACAAAACTCTACCAAATGCACCCAAAACACTACCATATGGTCCTAAAACATTATGTTACATACCATAAATTCCATAGTACATACCAAAACCATTGCACTACATCCTAAGGTCATTGAGTTGCATTCTGAGAGCTCTATACTGCTCCAGAGGTTCTAGAAAGTCAATTTTCAGCTATGTGAGTGATTGTTTGGGCTTTGTGCATTCTCCAAAGGAATGGGTGGTTTGTTTTGAGATTATTTGAGTTGTCATTAATTTAATTTGATAGTTTATGATGTCTTTTATTCTCCAGAAAGAGGATTTGTGCCTTACCATTTAGGTGTTTCTTATGCGATGATTTTCTCCGGTAGTAGGGGTAATTCCTTACGTTGAGGATTGTTCTTATGAATCTAGTGGGATGTGTTTTGCCTCACTATTGAGAATTTGGAAATTATTTGGATTCATCTTTGATTAATTTTCATGATTGTATCTTTGATTGTAATGCATTAGTGAAGGCTATTGTCATGTATAAGGCCTTATGTATCTTATTTCATGGAGTATGTTCTTTATGATGCAATGGGAACTTTTATATTTCTTGTTAGCCTTCATTATTGTTCTTATGATGTTATTTTTATGTATGTTCCACCCTAAGGTCTAGGTGCATTCTTGGGGGAGTGGGCTTCCAAGTGAGATATCAAGATTGCAAGGGGGTAGGCAGGAAGGTTACCCAAGGTCTAGATCGTTGGATATCTCATTGGGAGTTTGGATTTGTAATCAAGTGATAACTTAACATAATAATTCATTGGGATGAGTAGCATAGTTCATCTTAATAAGATAAGAATGGATGATGACCCCTCTGCCTTGCCTAGTGGTAGTGATCTAGGATAGGATTGGGAAGGCCTTGGCAACCCAGGTAAGCTAATCTCTATTACCCAATTAAGGTTGAGATGTCTCCACATATGCATCTACAATGGTCGGGACGTGTGCCTAGGTTCCCATTTGTCACATGTGATAACACTCTTTGTTGGCTTGATGATGATTGTAATGAATTCATCATATGTTGTCATTGATGAAATAAATACACACACATATTTTTATATTGTTTACTAGTATGACTTCAAGTTGTTTATACTACAACCGGTATACTAAAGGTTTATTTCTAACCGATATTTGGTGACAACCGGTATATACAAGAAGATAACAACTTGGTTATACATGTCTCAACATCAACATAAAGATCCATCAGAGACTATCTCAGAAGCGTCAAAGTCAAGTGGAATAACTCTAACCGGTATTAGATGTTCCAACTGGTAATCATAGATTATGTGATGAGTTATCACCACCGACAATTATTGGCGATATTTTTGTGATGAGTTATGATCACTTCACCAGATACACTACACCTAGGTAATTGTGTTATGATTTCTAGAGGTTGACATAAAATCTAAATGTCTATATATTGACATCACAGTGAATTATTTTATATGAGTGAAAGTAATATGTTGTATGCGAAAAAAAAAGTGTTTAGATGCAAAGTATATTGAGAAGCAGTGTTGAATATGCTTAAAAGGATTTGATCATGCAAGTATTGTGCTACTCAGATAGATCAAACCAATCCTGTTGTCTTCTAAGAATTAAAAAAGAATTAAAACCCCCTAGCGAGGTAAGCTCTAATAAGCTTCATTGTTCAAATCCTCTAATAGGGTGATCCATTAGTTTGGACTCAGAAATTCTCTACTGAGGTTACTCCTAATAGGGTACTACCTTTTACAAGGTATAGATTTTAATTAAGCTTTGGGATCTCTAACAAGATTCACTCCTAGCAGAGCACTTTGTAGACCTTAACCAACTAGTTATCTAGTACTGTAGATAGTTAACTTGTGAGTTCCATCTCACCGTTGTTTTTAACTATTTGGGTTTTCCACATACAAACACTTGTGTTATGGTGGATGTTTTTATATCATTCTGGATTTTATGCATTGTGTTTAAAAGTTTTGTTAAGTTCATATATTGGTTAGTGTTTGAAGTAGTTTTTTCTTTGGTGTCACTGATTCACCCCCCCTCTCAGTACTTTTCAAGTCTATCAATTGGTATTAGAGCCTAACTTTTTTGAAGCCTAATTTCTTAGAAGGGAGCCTTGAAACCACCATGGGGTACATGAGCTACTTTTAAATGGTTAGAGAGCTTGAAGCTGGTAGAAATGAGCTTGAAAACCTTATGGTCAAACTGAAAGCTTCACAAGTCAAAAGGAGAGAGCTAACTGAACAACTGTTGGAGATGTCTGATAACAGTTCTTCAGATGAGGCCAATATTGATGCTTTAGCTGAGGAAGTTGGAAAGTTAAACGGTGAGAAACTAAATCTCAGGAGAGAGCTAGAAGGTCTCACTTTCTGCGTGAGTTAGGAACTAGAAGCCAAAAGAATACTTGAAGATCTTATCAAGTAAAGAGATCAAGAGATTGCCAAGATCACGCAGGAAAATGTCACTATGCATGAGCATTTGGTTGTAGAAAGAGAAGAAAAAGGGAATTTACAGCTAGATCTTGAACTAGCATCATCTCTGAGAGAGAACCCATCAAAGCATAATGAGGAACTCACCAGGAAGCTCACTGAAGCTAGTGAGAAATTGGAAAAGCTGAACAAGAGTTCTACCTTGCTAGATGAATAAATCCAATCACAAAGGATGAAAGGTGATACCTCCAGACTTGGTTTTAACACATCTGAGAAAGGAGAATCATTTGGTACAAAGAGAAACACTCTTAAGAAAAAATATGTTCCTAAGATCAAGAAACCTACCAGTAAGAAGGTCTTTATACCTGTTTGTTTTGTTTGCCATAAACTTGGTCACACTGCAAATATTTGTAGAGACAAACCTAACAGAAATGCAAGCTACAATACTAATGTTAGTTATGTGTCCAAGAAATTTGAAGGTCATTGCTTCACATGTAGAATGTATGGACATAGATCAGTTGAGTGTAGATATAGAGAAAATAATCATGTACCACACACGCATCAAAGACCAAATGGTAATTGGATGAGGAATTTTGACAACAGGGTCAACATGAATTGGTGAAGACCCTACAACAACCGATTTAGTCCATTTGAGATTGAAAAGGTAACAAATGTCATTTGCATGATCCGTAATAACTTTGGTCATGTGGCTATGAATTGGAGAAGAAGAACATGAAAAGGAAATGCGGGACCTTGGAAATCAACTAGTATGGCTTGCTATCACTGTAACAAACTAGGGCACTTGTAAAAATTCTGTAGATCTAGGAAGAACCAACCGATCAACCCTTTTGAAGATCAAAAAGGCAAACAAAAGGTCAATATTGAAGAAACAAGAGAAGAAATGAATCAAACTTGGAAGAACAAGAGTGATGATTCACTCGGAGAACAAGTTGTTCCTTTACCTAGTGAAGAGAATCCTACATCAGTGAATTAATCCTTTTCATGTGGCTAAGGGGAGCTTAACAGTAAATCCACCTCCAGACCCCTTGAAATGAATATGTGGTAAGAGAACTTTAAAGCATGAAATTTTGATAACTTTTTGTCATTTAGTTATCAACCAATTTTTCCTTGAGCAGTTTAATTAGGGTTTGTAACCCTAATAGGTGAGCATTTAATGTAGTTGGTAAAAAGGATAAAATCAAGTTTTCGGTTTGTTATTTTTACCCTAACGCATTCGAGAAAAGACTTTTGAGCACTTGTAGAGCCTAGAAAAGTTTGTTAGCTGATATCAGTTGAAGTTGCATTAAGATTTATGTGTTCGAGCTGATTTGAAGGTTGCAAAAGACTGAACTAGTGTTCACTTGGGGCATTCAACCGGTAAACAAGGCAGCATGTGCGAAATAGGGTAATTCTTGAAATTCTTACTGCAAAATCTAGTTTATCTGAAATGGCTTCACCTTCAAAGTCAGTAGGGAAATTAATGATTACGTTTGAACCTATGGAAGTTGTAAAAGCATATAAGATTATGTCTTATAATGCATTATCACAAGTTCCTAGTGGTGTCATAGTCAAGGGAGATTTGTCCATCTATATTGATTGCAAGATTGAGGATCTAGGATCACTGTCAATATATAGTCAGTTGAAATCACTTTGTGATGAGAATGGGAAAATTAAAATAGAGTATATTACAGTTTTCAAGAAAGGTTTTCACAATGCCGCTTACTTTCTTGAAGATTTTGAAGAAGAGCATATCATAAGTATCTTGAGTTGGGTCCATGATGAGAACATGTAGTTAGAGAGAACTCATACAATAACCAAGGAAGCTATTCAGGTTGTAACTAGTTTTTACTCAATTGATGAAGTACCTGTGCTGAGGCATATTTAAAAAGAGATAGTATAGTCTCTAACCAGATCAACAACCAATAAATGAGCTTTTTCTGTCAACAATATCAAGGACCCGACGGTGAAATTGGCAACTATGGTTATAGGCTAACAGGTATTTTATTATAGTAGACTAAATAGTGTTCCATCAGCAGCAGTGCATACTGCTTATAGGATGGTAGATGAAAATGCTAATTATGACCTATGTGAGGCCATAAGGAGCCAATTAATGTTAAATATTTAGTCTATCAAGAAGGACAATAGTCTAAGGTTTAAGTATAGACAGTTATTGATTGGGCTATTCTTTTATTTCCAAAATTTCCTACTAGTAATAGGTGATCTTGAATGGTCTAAGGATCTACCGGTATCCGCTCAGATCAAGAAAGGCTGTGAAGAATACTTTTTCTGCTTGTATGAATAAATACTTCAGTGAATTTCAAAAGAAGATGAGCATGAAAGTAATATTTCCAGAGGATGTGGTAAAATTTTTTTCCAAAGACATTGTTTTCATAGTTACCACTGATTTCTGTTTAATGGAGGCAATTGAGCCTAGAGAGGAAGAAATGAAAGATATGAGTTATGAGGTTAACTATGACTTGTTGATTGGCTATGCCAATAGCATGTTGGCATCTCTTGTAGATAAAAAGAAGGCAAACTTGAGTTCAGTGAAAGAGAAGACTGCACAAGCTCAAACAAGTATTGTTCTGATCACAAGTGGTAAAGGTAAGAAAAAGAAAGCTAAGGATGCACCTCTTGTGATGAAAAGTACTAGAATGACACAGAGTGTCCAAAAAAAAAGTAACCAGAACCTAAGGTATATATGAAAAAGGAGACAAAGAAAAGAGGTTGGAAGTTAATTCTTTAAGAAAAATCTGAAGGAACTGACACTGAAGAAGAACCTAAGAAGTTGAAAGCTACCGGTAGAGTAGCCCAGTCAGTGAAAAATGTGCCAAAGGAAACTGTGCCTATTGATATCTCAACTTTTTAGCCCAAAACTCACTTTGAAAGAACAATGAAGACATTAGGGAGAAAAAGATTTGACAATGTCACAGAACATTTTGATTCCTTCATGATGAGAAGGAGCAAGTCATTCAACAGGTAATCAATCATTTGTGTCACTACAGTAGATTACCACATGATCTTGAAAAGGATATCTCTAATTATTTGTACACTATTCTTTTGAATAAATGGGAGGAAGCTATAAAGGAGGAAGAAGAAATTATTGATGAGATATTTGTACAATATTTTCCCAATTTGTCTAAAGATGAAATTAGTGCTTTAGTTGATCAGTACAAAATTCAATTTTCTTTCAAAGCAAGAAGATTGAAGCTACTTAGTGTAAAAAGGCAAATTATTGAGACTGAGACTCATCAAATAGCCTGTGATATCCTACAGATGGAAGAGGTCATACATTCTTCTGTGAATGAACAAGATGTTGATGATGTACCTAAATTGGATAAAAATGTGCAAGCTGATGTTGTTTATCCAGACAAAGAAAAGGACCATACTATTATCCAAGGTATTAATGATATTCAGGATATAATTGATCTATCTAGAGACATCATTATACCAAATATGTAGCCACCTAAAATCACTCACTTATAGGTTACTTTAGTTGAGAAACTGACAACTCAACCGAAAGTGGATATTCCACCTACAAATAATCAAACTGAAAAACCCCAATCCCCAGTGGTCTTACAAGATACTCAGAAGGAATCTAATAAGAATGTTGACATAAACTTCTGAAAAGGAAACAAAGAAAAGCCAAGAAAAAGCAATTGTTAAGGTAACATCTTCTGAACCAGCAAAATCATTATTCTTACAACAAAATGATGAAGATGAAGATGATTCATTTGGCATGTCAGGGCCTATCAATATCGACAACATGACTATATCTGGAATCATGAAAATTACAAATGTTATGCAATCAAGAGCGCACAAAACAAGACTTAAGGAGCAAAGGATTGAAGCAAAAACTATTTAGAAAGCAGTAGACATTCTGAAAAATCTACTACCAGACGCTTCTACAACACATTTTACAACTCCTATTAGTAAACTTGGTCAATTAGTCACTGATGCATCTGACCAACTCACATCACTTGAAGAATCAGCCCATGCATATGCAAAAAAGAGTTATAGGAAAAAGTGTGGAGAGAAGATCATGAAGGAAATCGATACCGACAAATTGGCTCTATCACATAATAAAGCTTGATTGGGAAAAGCTATTGAAACAGGAGGAAAATATCTTTCTTCTACCTCTAACGTTTCATTATTTTATTCTGATATCACAAAAAGGCAAATAGAAACAAAGTGAGAGCTAGAAAAGATATGCAATGCATATGTCCCACTTCAGGACTCTATATTTTCTTTCAGCAAATCTGTAGATGATTTGCACAACAGGTTGGATACTTATTATCACAAGAAAGCAAAGAGACTCTAGTCACTAAAGGAATTGAAGGGTCAACTTACAACACAAGTGGACATCCTATAGAGAGCCTACACCAATATTGAAGCCATGTTAGCTACCCCAGCAACCTGTTCATTGGATTCCATTGAAGAGTTCAATTCACAGATTATGTCTACACTTGAGTACACTAAGAACGTGCTAGAGACATGGACAAATGCCATATCACAGTTGAAGATGAACTTTAATGTTATTTTCATGAGACTAGCTTATGCATGATTGTTGTTGTACATGATGAACACTTTGATACAAAATCTATATATATATATTTACTTTTCAATTTGGCTTTGTTGTCAAAGGGGAGTAGATATATGTATGTGCATTTTATTAAATTTTGTAATGTATAAATGAAGGGGGAGCATGTGTATATGTGTAAATTTATTTTCTTTGCACACTTAGCAGTATTACTATAAAATTTTCTAAGTGTTGCCATCAATGCCAAAGGGGGAGATTGTTGGCTTGATGATGATTGTAATGAACTCATCATATGTTATCATTTATGAAATAGATACACACATATGTTTATATTGTTTACCGGTATGACTTCAAGTTGTTTATACTACAACTAGCATACTAAAGGTTTATTTCTAACCGATATTTGGTGACAACCGGTATATGCATGGAGATAACCACTTGGTTATACATGTCTCAGCATCAACATGAAGATCTAGTGGAGACTATCTTAGAAGAGTCAAAGTAAAACAGTTTAACTCTAACCAGTATTAGGTGTTCCAACCAGTAATCATAGATTGTGTGATGAGTTATCACCACTGACAATTTTTGGCTGTATTTTTTGTGATAAGTTATGATCACTTGACCAAATACATTGCACCTAGGTAATTACGTTATGATTTCTAGAGGCCGACATGAAATCTAAATGTCTATATATTGACATCACAGTGAATTATTTTATATGAGTGAAAGTGATATGTTGTATGCAAAAGACAAAAGTGCTAAGATGTAGAGTATGCTGAGAAGTAGTGTTGAATATGCTTAAAAGGATCTGATCAAGCAAGTATTGTTCTACTTAGACAGATCAAACCAATCTTGTTGTCTTCTAACAATTACAACTGAATTAAAATTCCCTAACCGGGTTAGCTCTAACAAGCCTCATTGTTCAAATCCTCTAACAGGGTGATCCATTAGTTTGGATTCAAAAATCCTCTACTGAGGTTACTCTTAATAGGGTACTACCTTTTACAAGGTATATCTTTTAATCAAGCTTTGGGGTCTCTAACAAGATTCACTCCTAGTAGAGCACTTTGTAGACCTTAACCAGTCAGTTATCTATTACTGCAAATAGTTAACTTGTGTGTTTCATCTCACTGTGGTTTTTAAATATTTGGGTTTTTTATGTACAAACACTTGTGTTATGTTGGATGTTTTACTTATTGTGGATGTTGTTATATCATTTTGGATTGCATACATTGTGTTTAAAAGTTTTGTTAAGTTCATCTACTGGTTAGTGTTTGAAGTAGTTTTATTTTTGGTGTCATTGATTCAACCCCCCCTCACAATGCTTTTCAAGTCCATCACTCTTTCCCTACAGGTTAGTCCTAGTACCTTGAGCCTTGTTTTGGATGTGTTGCCTTTGCAGGTTTCTTGTTTGGAGGTTTTGAGATTGGATTATATGTTTTACATTCTTTCACTTGTTTGTATTGGTCTTTCCTTTGGTTGTTAGGTGTCAGCCTAGATCTACAAGGTGAGTGGGATCTTGTGTTATCTCCAAGAATTGGAGGTGGTTCCTTTGGTTCTACATGGTCAGGTGGTTGATTCCTTCTTCCATTGGGATGTTCTTCGTTAGATGCTCTTGCATGGATATAGATATCTTGTCTTCTCAACTTTGAATGGATTCTTGTAGTAGATTGATGTAAATGAATCTTATGACATATATGTTTTTCTTCATGATGTAAATGTAATGTAATTGAGATTCATGCTCCTCGTTGTCTAAGATTATTGTATTCATGTAAATGGTTGATAACACTTTAGGAGAATAAATGAAGTAACTTGTAACAATGGTTTGTTAATAGAAATGGATTTATGAATATTCATATAGTCTCTTGAAATAATGTAAATGTCATAGATTATCTTGAGCCTAGTTTATGATGATAGAAATGTATAAGTGATTGGGATTAAGAATGTTTGGGATTAGTGTTTTAAAATGGAACTATAAGGGGTTGGTTAGTGTATGTATAGTAGATGGGTATAATCATGTTAGAGATAGTTTGCAAGTGTGTTATCATGCATATGATGTTATGTCATTGCTTATGGTTAGTTTAGCTAATGGCGTTGAGATACCCTAGGGAATTCTTAGATGTATTGTGATTATTTTCACTTACATTATGTGTTTTCAAGATTACGTTAAGTTGGTTAAATGTTATTTGTTAAAGGATGTTTATTTCATATAACTAGTTAATTATATGGTTGCATTAGGGGATGTTTTTTAAAAAAATATCTCTTTTCACATGTTAGTTGGTGTATTTATCTAGGTTATTTTGGTGGGCATTACAAATATTACACATGTTATTGGGAATGAACTAGTGGAGTTTGGCAAATAGTCGAAATGTCATAGATTATCTTGAGACTAGTTTATGATGATGGAACTATATAAGTGATTGGGATTAGGAATATTTGGTAGTGGTGTTTTAAAATGAAGCTAAAAGGGGTTGGTTAATGTATGTATAGTAGATGGATATAATCATGTTAGAGATAGTTTGCAAGTGTGTTATTATGCATATGATGTTATGTTATTGCTTATGGTTGGTTTACGTAATGGCATTGAGATACCCTAGGGATTGCTTAGATGTATTGTGATTATTTTTGCTTGTGCTAGGTGTTTTCAAGATTATGTTAAGATGGTTAAATGTTGTTTGTTAAAGGATGTTTATTTCATATAAGTAGTTAATTATATGGTTGCATTAGTGGATTTTAAAAAAAAATCTCTTTTCACATGTCAGTTGGTGTATTTCTCTAGGTTATTTTGGTGGGCATTATAGATAGTACGCATGTTATTGGGAAGGAACTAGTGGAATAGTCTATAGTCTAAAAAATGGCAAAGAAGCAAAAATGTGTGAATTTGTCACTGAAAAGATTCCAATGTATCAGTTTATGGGCATTTTTCATGAGAACATATTGTATGAGTATTAAAGACATACCCATAGAGCTTGATGGTTGGACTTGCAATTCAAACTATGCAAGGACATGTATCCACTTGTTACCATATTTTCAATTGTGACTTTGCAAAGAACTACACACTAAGCCACAAGATGAGGTGTAATGCTAGTATTAAAACTCCACACAAGTTTCTATATTTGTGCATATAGCATGCATTCATGCTAGTGATATTACATATGACAATAGGAAGATATTAATGGAGTGTCATTTCTATATCATTGATGATCACACATATTCTAGAGAGTTTGTTGAAGGTTGTTTTCAAATGTTGTACTGTAATTTGGCTAGTATGGGTATTTCATTTTGTCAACATAGCGTATGGTTAGATAATTGTACATCACAATTCAACAACTCTCAAATATTTTTTGGCTGAGTAGAATACATAAGAGTAGTGGTGTTCAACATATATGGAATTTATTTGAGGCCATGGAAAGGGGGATCATGATGGTGCAAGAGCATGTATCAAAAGAGCCTTAGCATGAGAAGAGTTAAAGTAACAAGATAAAAAAAATTGACAGATGTGAAAGCTATTGCCAAGTGGTGTAATGCTACAATGGGTCCAAGTAATCAAGGTGAGTCTATAATTCATAGATTGTTCTGGTTAATAGATGATACTAACATTACAAAATATGAGATTTTTTGTACATCGATTGTCAAGTGAGCTACACTCTTTTAGAAGTTCTAATGTAGTTTCATGGATTATACATATGTGACATATGGTGTTCTTTTGTTTGTCATGCGTAAATGATTCATGGAATGAGTGTGAGTCAAATGAGTGGGTTGATGAATGGTGTACAAGAACTATGAGCCCACTTGAGACATATCAACTCCCTACAACATTGCAACTCACACAGATGGAAGCATCAATTGACTTTGACCATGTGTTAGATCTAGTGCAACCAGGTAAATTATCTACATACATATTTGATCAAATTAAATTTAATATCTTATTTGTGTTGCAAATGTGATTTTGATGGTGCTGATATGGTTGTCATTAATGGTTGTCATTGATGTTGACATACTATACTGGTATTGGCTTCCTGAGTTGGTGATCTGAAATATGTTTCTAGGATTGTTTATTGCTCTGAAAGTTGTGCTCTAGATGATGTTCAATGTTGACTAGTAATTGATTGTGTTATTTGTGATCTAGATTTCTCTTCTTTCCGAATATGGTGTTGATTTATTGGATTCATGTTTCTCTTGGTTTCATTCTTGTTTTTCTAAGTTGGGAAGTACTATTTTGGGTTTGGTCTGATTCATAATTGGAAATTGTGTTATGACACTTGTGTAGTGTATGAGTCTTGTTTTGTCTGTGGTATTTGTGATGGAGGTGTAGCGTGTTGATCTAACCATTGAAATGTGCTGTGGTGGGGTCCACTTCTCATTCCTTTCCACCACAAGAATGTTTATTTCAGACCTATTTCAAATTATGTTTAGCTGACTTGGAAGGTTATGTAGTCTCGAGGATAGTATAAGTAAAGGATGACTAGAATGAATTTAGTATGGAAGATATGCAAGATTGAAAAGTAAAATCTGGCTGATTCTAATATAAGAAATTATGTGAAGGTGTGTAAAGTTGATTTGTGAAGTGTTTTTTTTTGTTAGGCACAATATAGGTAGTTTTGTCATTGCAGTTAGTGACAGTTGTGTCACTATGGTGGATTTTATTTTCTTTTTCTTATTTTGATAGTGAGCCCTCCTGCACTGAGCCACCTTTGTAAAAATCACCTTAACCAATGTCACCCTAATAGGTGTTGTATATTGAGAACTAATATTCTTTGTGGTTTTTCCCTTCTTGGGTTTTCCATGTCATATCTAGTGTTCATTATGTATGTGTATGCTTTCATGTTCACATCAATTTTAGTTGAATAAATTAATAATTTGGTCAGTTTGGATATGTGAAGAGTTAAAAATTTAAATAGACAATTGATTCTTCCCGCCCCCCCCCCCCCTTAGTTGTCTTTATATTCAACAATTGGTATCAGAGCTTTGGTTCATTGAAAAAAATCTTAACAGATTGAGGTAGATCCCATGGAACATAAACTAACTATTCCTATCTTTGAGGGATCTGACTATGGCTTCTCAAAAGTGAAGATGAGAGGTTATCTAATTTCCCTAGGTTACAACACTTGGAAAATAGTGGAGACCAAGTATGTATTGCCAACAAATAGTTCTACTACTCTAGATGAGATTCAAGCCTATGAAGAGAATAAAAAAGCAAGGTATGTCATCCTCAATGCTCTATAAAAGGTTGAATTAACTATGGTTATTTCATTAAATAGTACTCATGAAGTATGGGAAAAATTAAACGACGTCTATGAAGGAAATGATAGAGTTAAATTATCAAAGAAACCGACAGCTAAGAACATATATGAGAACTTGAGAATGGAAGAAGGAGAGGATATAATAAGTTATTTTTAGAATGTTGATGGTGTAGTAAATAAAATATGAGAACTTGGTGGCACCTTGAATGATGAGGACATAATGGACAAGATTTTGATGACCCTACTAGAAAGCTACAATGATAAGATCTCTTCTATTGAAGAAGTCTATGATCCGAAGTTCTCTAGGGAACAACTAAATGGAACTCTAACCATGTTTGAGATGAGGAAGTTTGGAAAAGATAAAGCTAAATATGAGATAGCCTTTAAAGCTATTGAGGAAGACCCGAATGATGAAAGCTCGAAAAAAATTGAAGCAAATTTTGTGACGAAGCTGAATAAAGGCATCGACAAATATAAAGGTGTGTTACCTCTTAAATGTTTTAGATGTGGAAAGATTAGTCACTTGGCTACTAGATGTCTAGAAAAAGGAACAAGACAAAAATTTAGAGAAAATAAAGGGAAAATTAATAAGAAGGCCTGTATGTTAAAGATGATCCTAGTATTTTAGATAATGAATCAAACTACGAAAAAGGTGACTATTTCTTTTTGGTAGAAAATGATGTACCTAAGACTAATGTTTCTGTAATGCCCGCCAAAATATCCTACAAAATTAAACCAAAATCTACTAACAAATCACAATAATTTATTTTTAAGATAACCATTACAACCACGCTATTACTTGTATTTATTAATGCAACATTACTACCATTATTCATCAATGTATCATTAAATATATACATGAATACATAAATCAACAAGAACATAACCATAGAATCATATTACATAAGCATAATAACCATTTAATCATTAACATAACTCTATATAAACTCATACAATGCAAATCCATTCCCCAGGGTATCTCAATGTCACTACTCGACAAAATCTTAATGCATCACATATTCATCTTAGAACATCATATTCTATTATCCATCATTTCATTCAGTTTCCATACAACTATGATAAATCCTTAACACATATGCATAACTTAGTAACATAACATACTCTTTAGATCCATTTAGAAACTACCAAATCAAATACTCCTAATATCCATTATTCCATTCATCATAAAATCAACATAGATAATATAACCATTCTCTTTAAAAAGACTAGAATATCTTTTAACTATTTACTACAAATCTCTAAGAAAAGAAGCTCAATCTTCTAAGAAACATAATCCATCACACCTAAATGATTTCCATTACTTAAATAAAGTATATAACAGCAACTACTAATATTTTATCTTAAATTTCCATAAGGTCAAACATACAGTTCCATCTTACAATTTCACACAATACAAATACTATCTCTTTCTTTTACATGAAAATATACTCTAACATTACATAAACGAGTATCAAATACATCAATGAATATTCCATAAGAACTTCTCCTACTATTACATCATGTCTCTTTTTCAATTACAACAACAATCATTTGAAGATACATAACCTAAGGATACATGATCTCCTTTACAAATATAAAGAATCGTGATACAATGTCTTATTTTCCATCTACATATATCAGCTCCAAATAATAATCACTTGAATAATTCAAGAATCTAATCCACACACGCTAACATCCAAGAAGAATATCTAAATAGTAGAAGGCATCAAACCACCTGACCATGTGGAACCAAATACGAACCACCCCCCATGCTAGGAGATGACATAAGGTTCCAACTCACACTCAAGAACTAAGATGACACCTAACAACCATAGGATACAACATGACACTACAAGCCTCCAACATAAGAATATAACATCAAAATTCATCGCATGGATAAATCAAAGTAATCAACCTCTAGAGGCACAATCAACAACAAGATATATGGATAATGGACACATGTGGGGTAGAGTTTCATCACATGATAGCATCATGTAGCATCCATCTCCACCTTTGAGTCACTCAAGGGAGATCGGGTATACCCCTCCAATGGTCTTCCCAATCTAGGATCCCAAAAACCACCTCCCTGGGTCTGTCCAATTGGGGAATACAACAACATATTCTTTATCTTTATTATGTAAATTCCTAGTTACCCAACCCATTAATCAATTATTAATAATGTTATCACTTGCAAATTAAACCATAAACTCTTCATATGGTTCCATAGGTCTAGACCCCCTTCCTAGAGATCTAGTGCTCATAACCTAGGTCCAACACATGCAAGAGCCCACTCTCCCAAACATGGACCAAGGCCATAGGGTAAAAATATGAGAATATACATCTTAAAAGAACATGAAACTCAACGTGAGAAGAATCCAAAAGTCATTACAAAACTAATACAATTGATTCACAAATATAGCCATCAAAATACAACCAAGAGCTACTTAACAAAGGTCAACCCATAAGCTCATAATACCAAAATTAAACAATAAGGCTCTAAGAATGTCAATTAGACAAAAATAGGGGCAATAAATTAATCCAATAATATATAATGATCCTCCACAATGAGGAACAACATAACATCTCGCTGGAGCTATAATTAACCATCATTAACAACAAGGAATCACTCAACTTGTTAAACCAACACATCAAAACCTCAACGGATAAGCACAAAACCACTTGCAATTAAATGAATGGCACAGTACCCCAAAATCATCAAACATAGCAAAACAACCCCTAGAATGAAGACCAAGAAGAGAAATCAATTAAGGGACTCAAAAACCAACCCAAAAATCCATTGACACTACTTTGGCGCTATTGAATCCGAGAGTAGCGCTATTGTAATAGGGGACCAACTTATAGAAAACGAGATACAAAGATACTCAAATTTTCCAAGATTCAGGCGTAGGCCTTACAATGGCATAAATATGACCCAAAAGTCACCAAATGGCAATAAGAAATGAAAACAAAGCCTTTTTAGGGCCAATAATACAACACATCCAAGAAATTCAACTTATACCGGCAATAACTTGCACATCAAAGATTATAGACATAGCCACTACCGATCTAATCAAACCAAATGGACACAAGATAGAGTATGTAACAACAAATAAACCTAACAAAACCAACCATTATCACAATAAATTCATAGGCAACTTATAATCAACATATCAACATATACAAATTCCCTTTTCCAGCAATACAATACACAAATTCATAAAATCATATATAAATATTTTTCCCAAAATATTACTCCTAATTACTAATAATAGTATAATCGTTCATTCCCAAATCTCCCCAAACAAACTTTTAGCAATCATGAAGGAAACAAATCTTTTCAAAAATTAAAATGCAAGAATGGAAAAGGATCTCCAACCTGGAAGTAGAGTGATGGTAATGTAATCGTAGAAGATCGAAAATCCAAACCAACAAGCTTTCTAGAATTTAACCCAACCAAGAAATTCTCCCTCCAAGCAATTTTAAAATCCAAAAGTCACAGAAAGCTATCCAGAAGCACAAGCACAAAAATGCTTACAAAGCATAGAAATATAATCTCAGTCAAAACCATAGAAGAATATCCACCAATCAAAATATTCCAATAAAATATATTCTATACCAACCCCCCTTCCAAAAATCGAGGTAAGAATATAAAATAATATTATTTACCTACCCTCAAATCTCAACCAATAAAATAATAGGGTAGCTATAAACATAATATTTAATTACTCAATTAGTAACAAGAGAATGTAATTACTCAATATTTTTAGCAGCGTTGTATTGGGGGTTCTTGATCTTCTCAAAAGCTAAGAGTTTTGGGTCCCTTCAAAACCTGTGGGTTTCAAGTCCCCTCAAAACCTGTTGTATGGGGTTTCAGGTCCCCTCAAGACCTGTTTATCCTTATCAAAAACAAGAGAATGTATTAATAATAATTTAATAAAAAATAATAATAAATTAAAGCCCAATAAAATAAATCAAAGACAATATAAATCAATGGTCCAATTAAATATAAAACCACAAATAATATAAATAATATTATCCTCACAATCACAACTCCCAAGAGGGCCCATCATAACAAGGGGTAGGTACATAAATAATAGCAAATAAATACAACAACAATGCAAATAAATAAATAATCAAAACAATAAATAATTAGATAAACCATAAATAATTGAGCATTAAATAAATAATCAATAAAGAAGATAAATAAATAAATTTAAGGAACAAACATAGATACCCATCTAGTAATTAAACAATAAATAAATAAATAATAATCCAATAAATCAAAAGCTCAAATAATAAATCAAAACAAATTTAAATAAATAATAAATAACCAATAAATAGATGAGCCAAAAATAAATAAATAGATAAAAAATATATAAATAATTAAATGTATGCATACATATAAATGCTCTTAGCCAATATAATTTAAACTCAATACTAAAAATATCTCTCACATATAAAATAATCAAATAAATAATAAATAAATAGATGAATGTACTAATAAGCGTAAATATTCAATTAATATAATTCCACCAATTTAATTACTAATTAATTATAAACTCCTAGTAAATAAATATGTATAAATATATTGTATTTGTACTAACCATTATTTAATAATTTATGCCAATGGCTATATGGAGTAATTGATTAATTAATTTTCACAATTCCAAATAACTAATAAAATAAAAATCCATAAAATAAACATTAATGAGTAATAATTCTTCAATAATAATAATAATGACACATTGATATTAAATATTAATGTCATCTATCGATTTAATTTAATATTTATAAACTATATATAAACTAATTAATTATTAATTAATAAATAATCACAAACTCAGAACACAACCCGACACAAGGTTGAACACCATACCACATGATGTAGACCAACAAATCAAGCCAAGACACTAATTGATAAGGGTATCAACTTAAGCCTAGAGCATGAGAGGGAAACAAATCCCATCTCCAACAACTTTCCATTTGGATAAGGACACGGTCAAACCTATGAGACTAGGTGGAGTTGATGTTTGGTATCTGTAATCTTGCATTCACCACTAAATGCAATACAACATAAATACAACACATATACTTCATAAATGATCAGGCAAGTGATAGAGAATCACAACGTCATATTGTGCTTGCATTGAGTGGTGTGACATCGTCTCTAATCATGAAGACACTAGAAGATAATCACAAACATTGTAGCATCAGCACAGTCATCATAATCATATAGTAGGGTTAGTGTAATCATGATGTCATCAAAATCCCATAAGCAATATGATCCATCATGAAAAATGATCAAATATAGATCCATGATCATATCCAATACAATCATAAAATAGGATTATTACACAACATCATACCATCAAATCATCATAAAGTAGACTAATCTAGATCAATATATTCTTTTGATGTACAAAATGACAAGATGAATTAGGGAGGGGCACTATATCCTCCCCCCCTTTGGCTCGAATTAATCCAAGAAGTCGTCAAGGGTTAAGTTGAAAGCATACACACATCAACCGAAAAACTTATTAATTCAAGCATTTCCTAGCCCAAAGTAAGAGAATGGCAACAAGAGTTTCCTTACTATGCTTCAATTATTCAAGTGAATGCATTACATAATAAATAAAACAGGTCACAAAACTCTTACTATTTACAATAAGAATGCTAAATCCTTAAAATATCTTCAAGAGAACTTTATTTAACCACATTTAAAAAACTAAAACTATAATTCCTATCTACGAGTTAGCATTTATAATAAAAAATCACAATAACCCACACCATTCAAGCATGGCAACACTCCTTTAACATCTAATTACATGTAATTAAGAAGATAAATATGAATTTTACATAATATTTTACTCATGGGTACATTCTTATATTATCTAAGAAGTCGCATGTTGTACACCTATGTAAGGAAAATTTGAATAAACTTCCTTCCAGACCGAATAAGATCAATAGAATCTCACAATTACCAGAAATCTAAATCCTATAGTTTCAAGGAAAACAAGATTTACAATATTCAAACTACTTAGTCTCTACCACACTTTCGCGCTACTTTGATACAGACATTCACGCATCTTTCATCCAATCAAATTATTCAAAGAACTCTAATCTATTAATTATGCATGATATATATATATACATAAGCACTCATTGAAGGTATGAAATCAATGGTTCTTTTGCTTTGAACTATTTCATATATTACAAGCTTCTCAAATCAAAATGTATTTCTATCTAACATTCCATAAAATCTTAAAAGTTACCAATATATTTCATCTCATTAACATATTTCATTTATTCAATTGATACTAGAATTATCTAATTGTTCCTTAAGTCTAGTGCACTTCTATGTGGTGTCCTCCCTTGCACACACTATCAACGGTTTGAAATGAACATGATAGAAACAACACTTGACTCATGACGAGGACCCATAATACTTCAAAATTTAGAATGACCACTATGGACAACAAATGAAAGAAAGTCAAAGGAAAGATCATTAAATGCAACATAAAAACATGAAAAGAAAGAAAATTTGTTGGTGAAATCAATCAAGAAATAAAGTGTGACAAGTGCCACAACAAGAACAAAATAAATGAAAGAAGAAATTAGTTGTCAGTCCTAAAGTAAATAAATCCAAAAAATCAAATTAACTCCAATGATACTTCACACAATTATCAAAATAACTCAAAACAAAATAAACGAACTTGTCCAAATCTACATCATGAGGTGACTAATATTAGTCAGGCCAAAGGGAGTAACCACTACACAACATCCAAGGGTACAACACCCTGAATGTGTTAGAGAGTGTGTGCAAAACATTTAAAGCCATAAGTTTATTTATCTATAATGATTTTAATGTAATACAATCCTTTATGATATTCTAAACAAGTATCCTTCATGAATGATAACATATGCAAGGAGGAATTAAGGTGTCTCATACATACAATCATACATGATTAATGTTCAATATATCTTATCTATAAAATGATCATATTTACCAAGTTATAATAGAAACAAATGTTAGAACTTCAATTAATCACTTGATGATATACTATAACATATACCATTTGAATTTCAATGCTCAACAAATAGCATGTAGATGATCATAATGTTCTACATGATATAATTGAACAATTTAATCAATCATATATTCAAAAAAGTAAATTACTCATAACAAATAAATCTCAATATTTTAGGCAAAATTTAATATCATATTTCAATGACTTCCACTCCAACCACCTATGATCATTTACCAACAATACCCTTATCTAATCAATTGTCTATACTAAGCATAAAACTAGATATCATAGCCTTACATACAACTTAGTTTATCTCCATTTTTATTTCATGTCACACAAATTCAAGTACATGCTTGCATTATTCTATTAAAACTCATATCCTATCATCGTATAACTATAATCATTCGTAGGCTAAGTATTTTCAGCAATTCAAGCAAAATTATCATTGAGAGTCACAATACAACTTCATACAATTATCAATCCATCCTAATAGGATTAGTTAAGAAAACACTTTTTCAAAATTCAAATAAGGTAAGGATATAGAATCTTTTCTTAATCTATCCATTTGATCAAGCAAAATATTCCATCAAAACCGCACAACTCCTATCCAAGCTGATTTTTATCTTTCCAAACCAAATAAAGATACAATGCTATGATTTCATTTTCCTATACATGCAGTGCACTAATCTTTACTTAATTCAACACACATATTATAACATTATATTTTAACCTATTAGTTGGTAAAAACTTTATACATTTTTTATGAAAGGATATTCTATCTAACTAATTCTTCTTCAAACAAAAATCATGAATGCAATGCATAAATTTTGATCTTCGATGCAAATTTATTCCATCCAAACTTCTATTTTAATGTATTTAAAATCATATTTGCCATTGAGTATTCAATGCTTCTACTTAGTGTTAAGAATCTCTTAAGTTCTATAAATTTTTTATCCAGATAAAGGGAAGAGGGAGAAAAGTATTGCCAAACAATCAATATATGCACACCAAAATTGTACATGGATAGTTTGAATTTTCCTAGACATGCCATATGTATCGTACCATGTAGCTCTTTACATCATTTTCTAAGATATGCAAATTCAACCTACCATGAGGTCTCCTAACATTACAATTGCAGCTAGAACTCTTAAGTCCTTATTGAAAGATATGATTTACTCAAAAAATATTTTCTTAAATTCAGCTTCACACACATATGTAAAGACCCAATAGTTCTATTTGGTACCCTTGCAACACTAGCTAACTCTTTGTATTTTATGAAGAAGGGTAAGGGAAGGAGAAGAACATTATCAAGCTACTATTTTCTATCTATTGATGAAACTCATGCAAATTCTTCGATTTTCTCATCATGATCTACACTAAATAATTCTTATATTCATAATAAAAACACTTCATCTTACTATTCATAACAAAATTAATGTAACAAGCTAATCAGTTTAGAGAACACGCATAATTTTCTATCATTCTATAGCATAATCATTTATATAGGGAAAACAACCTCTAATACTCAGGTAAGCACTAGAAATTACAAAGCAAGCAAGACCACTTAGGATCCTATATGCATCACTCACATCCAGGAGACATGCATAAGAAATGAATACACATATTGCACACAAGTATGATTTCTAGAAGAGATTAGGGAGAAATGCAAAGGATAAACATATAAGATCTCCTAAGTTCCAATGAAATTTTCCTTCACAAATCTTAAAGAGAAACTCAAGTCAAGAGAACACTATAGTACATCATGCAAGGCCAAGAGCAACAAACTTAACCAGAGATATCAATGTTTACAACACGGGCTTTGATAACAGATGTAATGCTCATTAAGATACCCTAAAGAATTAAACCAAAATCTACCAACAAATGAAGATAATTTTTATTTAAGATAATCATTACAACCATTCTATTAGTCGTATTTATTAATGTAACATTACTACCATTATTCATCAATACATCGTTAACTATATACATGAATACATAAATCAACAAGAACACAACCATAGAATCATATTACACAAGCAGAATAACCATTCAATCATTAACATAACTATATATAAAATCATACAATGCAAATATTTTCCCTAGGGTATCTCGACGTTACTACTCTGCAAAATCTTAACACATTAGATATTCATCTTAGAATATCATATTTTATTATCCATCTATTCATTCACTTTCCATAAAACTATGATAAATCCTTAACACATATGAATAACTTAGTCACATAACATACTCTTTAGATTCTTTTAGAAACTACCAAATCAAATACTCCTAATATCCATTCTTCCATTCCTCATAAAAGCAACATAGATAATATAACCATTCCCTTTAAAAAGACTAGAATATCCTTCCTATAAGTTTTTACTACAAATCTCTAAGAAAAGAAGCTCAATCTCATAAGCAACATAATCCATCACACCTAAATGATTTTGATTACTTAAACAATGTCTATAACAACAACTACTAATATTTCATCTTAAATTTCCATAAGGTCAAACATACAATTTCATCTTATAATTTCACACAATACAAACATAAAAATACTATCTCTTCCATTCACATAAAACTATACTCTAACATTACATAAACGAGTATCCAATACATCATTGAATATTCCATAAGAAATTCTCCTACTACTACAACATGTCTCTTTTTCAATTACAACATCAATCATTTAAAGATACATAATATAAGGATACATAATATCCTTTACAAATATAAACCATAATGGTACAATGTCTTCTTTTTCATGTACATAGAAATAAGCTCCAAAGAATAATAGCATGAAGAATCCAAGAATCTAATCCACACATGCTAACATCCAAGAACAATATCCCAATTATAGAAGGCATCAAACCACTCGATCATGTGGAACCAAATAGGAACCACCACTCATGCTACGAGATGACATAAGGTTCCAACTCACACTCAAGACCTAAGATGACACCTAACAACCATAGGATACAACATGATACTACAAGACTCCAACATAATAATATAACATCAAAATACATTGCATGGCTAAATCAAAGTAATCAACATCCGGAGGCATGATCAACAACAAGCCATATGGATAATGGACACATGTGGGGTAGAGTGTCATCACATGCTAGCTTTATGTGGCATCCATCTACACCTTGGATTCACTCAAGGGAGATCGAGTATACCGCTCCAACGGTCTTTCCAATTTAGGATCCCAAAAACCACCTCGCTGAGTCCATCCAATTGGGACATACAACAACCTATTCTTTATCTTGATTATGTGAATTCCTAATTACCCAAACCAATAATAAATTATTAATAATGTTATAACTTGAAAATTAAACCATAAACTCTTCATGTGGTTCCATAGGTTTAGACCCCCTTCCTAGAGATCTAGTGCTCATAACCTAGGTCCAACACATCCAAGAGCCCACTCTCCCAAACATGGACCAAGACCATAGGGTAAAAAAATGACAAGATACATCTTACAACAACACGAAACTCAACATGAGAAGCATCCAAAAGTCATTACAAAACTAATACAATTGAATCACAAAGATAGCCATCAACATCCAACCAAGAGCCACTTAACAAGGATCAAGCCATAAGCTCATAATGCCAAAATTCAACAATAAAGAGAGCCTCAAGAAAACCAAATACACAAAAATAGGGGCAATACATTAATCCAATAACATAGAATGATCCTCCATAGGGAGAAACAACATAACCTCTCGCTGGAGCTACAATTAATTATCCTCAACAACAAGGAATCATTGAACTTGCTGGAGCAACATATCAAAACTTCAATGGACAAGCACAAAACCACTTGTCAATAAATGAATGGCAGAGTGCCCCAAAACCATCAAACATAATAAAACAAGCCTCTAGAATGAAGACCAAGTAGACAAATCAATTGAGGGACTCAAAAACCAACCCAAAAATCCACTGACACTACTTTGCTGTTATTGAAGCCCAGACTAGCGCTATTGTAATAGGGTACCAACTCACGGAAAATGAGATACAGAGATACTCATATTTGGCCAAATTCGGGCATAGGCAATTAGTATTATTATTATTATTGGAGAATTATTACTCATTAATATTTATTTTATGGATTTATATTCTATTGGAAAAGGTGGATTTTTCATTCTTCTCCAGCTTTCGAGGCTTCTAGTGGTTTGGCATTGCTTTGGAATAATTATGATATTGAGGTACAGTTTGTGGCATCTGCAACAAATTGGATGTTGTGTTTAGTGGTCAGTAAGGTTTCGAAGGTTAAATTTTGGTTATTTAATATCTATGCTCTGTCAGGTATCCAAGGTAAGTCTAAGCTATGGGATGAATTAAAGATAATCTTTTCTCCTTTAAGGCATGGGTCCTTGATCATCTCTGGGGGTGACTTTAATGCAATCACTGATTTGGGTGAAAAAAGAGGTGGGGTTTTTCCTAATAAAAGAATTATGGATGATTTTGTAAATTTTATTTTGGATATGCGTCTTTTTTTACTGCAAATCTCAAAATGGGATTTTTACTTGGACAAATATGAGAAGGGGCTTTTCTCAAATTGCTGAGAGATTAGATAGGTTTTTGCTATCTGAGAACTGGATGGATTCAAATTTAGAATTTTTTTCTTCTATTCTCCCAATTTGAGGTTTAGATCATTTTTTGATTTCCCTTTCTATTCTTGAAGACAGGGCTCCTTTTAAGTATTCATTTAAGTTTGAACCCATGTGGTTTAGGGATTCTTTATTTTTGCCGTTGCTTATGACTGGTGGAATTTTGCTCCTTTCTATTTTGAGTCTCGTATGTTTCAGCTTGCCAAGAAGTTGAGTTTTGTGAAGAAGAACATTAGGGAATGGAATATCATGCACTTTAAGAATATCATGCACTTTATGTCTATTTTGAAGGCTCCAAAAAAGGATATTGTTAATTTGTAGGATACACTTAGAGCTTTCCTTTGGAATAATAATAAAGATGGAAAGACAAAAATCCCATTAGTAGCTTGGGATAAGGTATGTTTGCCTAAGGAATTGTGGGGTTCGGGTATTAGGAGCTTGGAAAATCAGAATTTAGCCTTAGGTGCTAAGTTGGTTTGGAAATTATATGACAAACCTTGTTCCTTGTGGGCACAACTTATGTTTGCTAAATACTTAAATAATGGACCAAGAGAATATATTTTTAAAGTTTCAAGTTTGCCTTCTAGTTGTGTTGTTTGGAATTTCCTATGTAAGTGTAGATCTGTTATTTTGCCTCATCTTTCATAGGTTGTCCATAATGGTACGAAAGTTAGATTTTAGGATGAAGTATGGAATTGACACACTCCTTTAGTGAACCTCAAGGATTGGTCTCCTATAATTACTATTATTTCTTCCCTTTGGGGTGTATTTGTGGCAAATTATTTTGAGATTGTGTCTAGTGGGCATCTTAAGATAGCTAGATGGAAGTCTATTGAATTTTTAGATGTTGATCAAAATATGAAGTTAGAATATGAGCAGTTTCTAGGAGAGAGAGTAGTAATCCTTTTTTATTTTGAGGATGAACTTATTTGGACAAGGAATATCTCTGGTAAATATTTGGTTAGAGAGGGGTACAACTCTCTTATGGTTGCTAAAAATCTATCTTCTTGGCCATACAAAATATTCTCGCATGTGTCCTGTCTCCCAAAAGCTGGGGCTTTTGCTTGGCTGACTATTCAGGATAGGGTTATTACAAGTATGAGATTGGATAGGCTTGGTATTACGACAATATTCCCTTGTGTCCTTTGTAACAAAAATTTAGAATTTTCCTCGCACTTATTTCTTCATTGTGACTTTGCTTATGAGTGTTGGCATTGGTTGTTTCAAAATTTAAATCTATCATTTGTTATTAGTAAGGATCTTATCTCCTATTTTAGATCTTGGCCCCTTCTGTTTGCTTCATCATTTTATGAATGTCTTTGGGTTATTTCTCCTTCTATTGTAATTTGGAATATTTGGTTAGAACGAAATAATAGGATTTTCAAAAAAAACAAGCTCCCCTGTGGAGGATGTTTTATTGAGAATTGAATATTCTATTTCTGATGTTACATTGTCTTATATTTACAAGAATCTGGAAAATCTTACCTCTTTTTTGCATTGGGATAGTAGGGTAACTAGGGTCTGGAAGATGTTGGTCTTACCTGCGCATGATTCAATTTTGAGTAAAAACTATCCTACGTGTAAGAGAAATTCAGCTTGTTGGAAACCTCCTCTGTAAGGTCATTTTAAATTGAATTTTTATGGAGCCTCTCATGGGAATCCTGGTCGAGTTGGGGTAGGTATGGTGATTTTTTATCATAACTCAAGATTTATTCAGGTTCGGTGTCATGCAATTTGTTTTAAGACTAATAATTTTGTAGAGTTTCATTCTTTATCTTTTGGTTTGGATTTGGTAATATCTCTAGGAATTAAAGATTTAGTAATAGAAGGAGATTTCATAGTTATAATCCAATGTGTCATGAAGAATAAATTGAATTGTTGGAAGTTACTGTATATTCTTGATCATTTTACAAAAGCTTGATTTTTTTTATTCCTTTTTGGTTTCTCACTATTATAGGGAGGTGAATAAAATTGTGGATTTCCTAGCTAATCTAGCCATTGATAGTAATATCTATTTCTCTTAAGAATATTATGCACTTTAAGAATATCATGCACTTTTGATAGCTATTAGTTGGTTGTGTTCTTGTTCTTATATCTATTTCTCTTAAGTTGTGTCTAGATTTCTCACTATATGTTTTGATATGTTATTGGATAAAGTATTGGTTTGCCTTCTGGCAGCGAAATTCTTGGCTCCTGCATTTCATAATTTGGATATTATTGAGTCAACTTTGGACAATTACATGTTTGATATGGGTTCTTTCCCTTCTGGTGGTTTTCTTTCTGGTCAAGATTTATTGGATAATGGGTGGTGTGGGGAGTTGCTCTTTGAAATTAGAATGGGTTTAATTTGTGATAGCATTGATGATGCTTTGAAGGCTTTGGAAAGGTTGAGAGTGTTTGTTTCTTCTTAGATTGTGAAAAGGGATCTTGTTGTGCTAAAGGCATTACATGTTTTGGTTAATTTCTATTTTGTTACATCTGCCCCTCCTCTTCATGCAGCTCCACTATAGGTTATTGTTCCTTATGTAGGTAGAGGCATTCCTCTAGAGGGGAGATCAAGCTCTTGGCATTTGGAATAATGTTATATTGGTGTTTTTCTCCATGGGTTTTTCGATATTCTCTTTTGCAGGACAGAGGATAATATTTGATTTCTGCTATTTCGAATGCTTTTTGTTTCCTTCAGTTGGTATCGGCTATGGGGTCTTCATTAAGATATGTATGGGGAATTTTATTTCTGCATTCCTTTTTGTTGAGCCAGGCCGAAGTATTGGTTAAAGCAGGTGGGCTTCTTGGTGTCTTGGCATGATTTTCACAAGGAGATTTTTGTTGGCATCCTGCTCTTCATTTTGTAGCCAGTTGAGCTTATGTTTTGATGGATATAATCATGATGTTCTATGTATGTATCCTGAAAAAGTCCTATGGGACCTCATTGTATATTCAAAAGATTGGGTTTGGGCAGGTTATATGAACAATTGGCTATGTAATTGCTATCTTGTAAGGGTAGAATAGATTGGTTTATTTTGGGTGACAACCGAAGGTTTTCATGCAGGTTCTTTCCTACAAATATGCCCTTTGAACCCGTTGTAAAAATTATTATAAATAATAATAAAAAAGTTTAGTTGCTTGTCCACTTTTATTGAAAAAAAATAAAATAATTGCACATTAGTATTAAATATTAATATTATCTATTGATTTAATTTATTATTTATAAACTATACAAACTAATTAATTATTAATCAATAAATAATCACAAACTCACAAGGCAACCAGACATAAGATTGAACAACATACTACATGACACAGACCAACGACTCAAGCCAAGACACTAATTCACAAGGGTATCAACTTAAGCCTAGAGTATGAGAGGGAAACCCATGTCATCTCAAACAACTTGCAATTGGGATAAAGACACACTCAAACCTATGAGACCAGGTGGAGTCGATGTCTGGTATCTGCAATCCTGCATTCACCACTAAATGCAATACAACATATATATAACATATATACATCATAAATGATCCGTCAAGTGATAGAGAATCACAAGGTCATATCATGCTAGCAATGAGTGGTATGGAATCATCTCTAATCATGAAGACACTAAAAGATAATCACAAACATCGTTGCATCATCACAATCATCACATTCATATATTAGGGCTAGTATAACCATGGTGTCATCAAAATCTCATAAGCAATATGATCCATCATGAATAATGATCAAATATAGATCCATCATCATATCCAATAGAATCTTGAAATAGGGTTGGTACATAACATGATATCATCAAATTGTCATAAAGTAGACTAAGCTAGATCAATATATTCTTTTGATGTGCAAAAAGAGAAGATGAATCATAGAGGGGCACTACAATTTTTAACATATTATCTTCAAATATGGTCAAAATACTTTCTACTACTTTACATGCTAGGAGATATAGAAATGAATGGTTGATTAATAGTGGATTTTCAAATCATATGACGACTAATAAGAGTAAGTTTGTAAAACCTAAGAAATATGATGGAGGTTCTATTAGGTTTGGAGATGATCAGACAACACAAATTGTTGGAATTATCTCTATTATTTTTTATATAAAAAATAATAATGACAATGTATACCATGTGAATGGTTTACATCATAATCTCCTAAGTGTTGGACAAATGTGAAAAAATGGTTACAATGCTATTTTTTAGGATGGTGGTTGCGAGATTAGAAAGAGATTGAGAAGTGTTATTGTAGAAGGGAAAATGACTGGTGGAAATATGTATCAGCTAGAAGGTGCTACAAGAAACTATTTATTATTTTAGTTCAACAATAGCTGGCTCTGGCACTAAAGGATGTGTCATATTAACTTTTATAATATTGTAAAGATGATTTCAACAAGTGAAGTTAGAGATTTACTAAGGTTGACCAAATCGGATAACAATATTTGTAAAGAATATCAAGTGGGAAAGCAGACAAAAGGAACATCTAGAGGAAAGAAACAATCCTCTATCAGACTGTTAGACTTGGTGCACATAGAATTATGTGGTCCTACCAAAACAAGGAGTATACAAGGTGAGAGGTATTTCATGTGCTTAATTAATGATCATTGTAGAATGACATGGGTTGCATTTTTTAAAAGAGAAATTAGAAGCATTAGAAAAATTCAAGATATTCAAGGCAAGAGTTGAGAATGAAATTGACAAAAGAATTCAGTGTTTGAGGTTTGATAGAGCAGGAGTTTATTTCTAATGAGTTTAACAATTTTTGTGAGAAACATGGCATTAGGAAACAACAACAGAATGGTGTAGTGGAAAGAATTAATTAAACTATACAAGAGGTAGCTAGAATGATGATCAAAGGAGTAGGTCTACCAAAGGTTAGTTGGAGAGAAGATATACACATAGTAGTATACACCCTTAATAAAATTTTATTCTAGAAAAGATATGGAAAGACATCATATGAACTATGACATGGAAGGATTTCGATTGTGAAGTAATTCAAGATATTTCAGAACAAATGTTATATCCAGAGAGATGAGGATAATATTGGAAAATTTGACAGTAGAGTAGATGAAGGCATATTCCTAGGATACTCTACAAGGAGAAAGGCATACCAATGTTACAACAAAAGACTAAAGAAAATTGTTGAAAGTACAAATGTGAAGGTTGATGAAGACATTTTTAAAGACCCTGATAAATTAGTAGGATATGAATCTGATGAGTCATTTGAAAAAAAGAGTAAAGAAGAAAATAAAGAAGAAGAGAAAGAAAAAGAAACTGGGGATACTCCAACATCTACATCAAAGACTTCAAGGTATGCATAGAGAAATCACTTTGAGGACCAGATTATTGGATACAAGAATAGATGAATTATCACAAGAAGTAAAAATCTCAAGAACAAGTTTTGTTATCTTTACTTCCTAAGATTGAACCAAAGTCAATAGAAGAAGCCTAAAATGATCAAAATTGGATGAAGGCACTAAGAGAAAAACTAGACCAGATTGAGAAAAATCAAACATGGGAACTTGTACCCAAACCAGGAGGTAAAAAGGTAAGTGGAACAAAGTGGGTATTCTGAAACAAGTCAGATGAAGATGGAAAAGTTGTAAGAAATAAAGAAAGATAGGTTTTCTTTGGTTACACTCAAGTTGAAGGAATTGACTTTGAGGAAACATTTTCACTTCTTTCCTGAATAGAAGCTATTAGGATGTTTCTTGTCTTTACAACTTATAAGGATTTCAAAGTTTAACATATGGATGTAAAATTAACATTTTTTAATAGAGAACTGAAAGAAGAAGATTATAGTGAACAACCAGAAGGATTTAAGTTGAGAAATGATTCAGATATTGTTTTTTTAGGTTTCGGAAAGCTCTATAGAGCTTGGTATGGAAGGTTAGACAAGTATTTGTTTGATCAAGGTTTTCAAATGGGATCTGCTGATAGTAATATTTATTTCAAAGTTGATTCGGGTAAAATCCTAATTGTTGTAGTGTATGTTGATGATATAATATTCAAAGGAAATGATGATATGTGTAGAAGGTATGTTGATGAGATGAAGAAGGAATCCAAGATGTCCATGATCAGTGAGTTATATTTCTTTCTTGGATTGCAAGTGAATAGTGTAGCAAAGGAATTTTCATTTATTAATCTAAATATGTCAAAGAATTGCTAAAGAAGTTTGGATTGAAGAATTCCAAATTGGTGTGTATATATATGACCATTGGATGCAGGTTAACAAAAGATGATAAATCTCCTAAGGTTGATGCAAGTAAGTATAGATCAACGATTAGAGGACTATTATATATGTCTGATACCAGACCAAATATCATGTATGTTGTTTGTTTAGTGACTAGATTTCAACAAGAACCAAAAGAATCACATTTTGTTGTAGTAAAAAATAATATTCAAATATTTAAAGGGAATAGAGGAGTTTGGATTATGGTATCCCGGAGATTTAGATTTTACTTTGACAACTTATACAAGTGCAAATTGGGTAGGAAGTGTTGATGATAGAAAGAGTATAAGTGGTGGAGCATTTTTCCTTGGGTCCTAGTTAGTCACTTGGTCAAGTAAGAAGAAGGATTATATGTCTCTATCCACTACTAAATCTAAATATATTACAACATCTTCATGTTGAACATAGATACTTTGGATGAAACAAACTTTGAAGGATATTGGTGTGTTATTTGATGAACCCATCTCAATTATGTGTGATAAAATCGATGCAATAAATATTTCTAAGATTGAGTACAACATTGTAGAAAAAAGTATATATCTACTTGGTATCACTTCTTCTGGGGAAAGGTTTTGGAGAATGAAGTAAGGCATGAATATATACCTATGAAAGAATAAATTGCAGATACCTTCAAAAAGGCATGTTGTGCAAGGATACTATTGAGTATCTCCAACAAAAATTAGGTGTATTATCCATTCCTAATTTGAACTTATGTACATTTGCATGTGCATTGGTTCAACAAATTTTTTAAGCATTATTGTCTAGATTAATTCTTGGGGACTTCCTCTTAAGGAGAGAAAAGTAAGTTTCATAGGGGGAGTTTACCTTCCTTTTTCATTGATATCAAAGGGGGAGAGATGCAGAGATGATGATGATGATGTAGAGAGAGTTGCAAATATACAAAAAGAGAGTTTTTGTGTTTGTTGTTGATGGATGTTATCATCAATGAAAAAGGGGGAGATTGTTGCAAATGTGATGTTGATGGTGTTGATATGGTTTTCATTGATGTCAACATACTATACTAGTATTACTTGTTTGATTTGGTGATCTAGAATATGTTTCTTGGATTGTTTGGTGCTCTGAAAGTTGTTCTTCAAATGATGTTCAGTGCTGATTAATAATTAATGGTGTTGTTTATAATCTGAATTTCTCTATCTTTTGGATATGGTGTTGATTACTTGGATTCATGTTTCTCTTGGTTTTGTTCTTATTTTGTTACATTGGGAAGTGTTATTTTGGGTCCGGTCTTATCGAGAATTGGAAATTGTGTTATGGAACTTGTGTATTGTATGAGTTTTTTTTTTCTCCAGTATTTCTGATGGATGTGTAGCATGTTGATTTGATTGTTGAAGTGTGTTGTGGTGTGGTCCACTTATCATTCCTTTCCATCATGGGAATGTTTAGTTCAGACCTATTTCAAATTATGTTTATCTCACTTGGAAGGTTATGTAGTCCGGAGGATTGTATGAGTAAAGGATGATTGGAATGAATGTAGTATGGAAGATATGTGAGACTAGAAAGTAAAATCCAATTGATTTTGATATAAGAAATCATGCGAAGGTGTGTAAAGTTGATTTGTGAAGTATTTTTTTGTTGTTAAACAACAAAGATAGTTACGACATTACAGTCAGTGATAGTTGTGTCAGTATGGTGGATTTTTGATTTATTTTTCTTCTTCCGACAGTGAGCTCTCCTATAGTGAGCATTTTGGCAATGAGCCACCTTTGTAAAAATCACCTTAACTGGTCTCACCCTAACAGGCTTTATATATTAAGAGATAACATTCTCTGTGTTTTTTCCCTTATTGGGTTTTCCGTGTTATATATGGTATTCATTGTGTATGTGTATGCTTTCATGTTCACATTTGTTCTAGTTAAATAAATTAATAAGTTGGTTAGTCCAGATCTATGGAAGAGTTAATAATTTGTTACTGGTACATGGCTTAGGTGGTATAAAGTGAAGAAGTCTAACTTGTGGTTGTTTGAGGACTTTGAGACACATAGAAATATTCTTCATTATTCAAACCTTGTAGTGGCATCAAATGTTCAACTGATCAAATATGGGGGTAGACCACTGAACAAGAACTTATGAAAGGTTCACGAGGCTGACCACGAGGCAATTCTTGAAATGACAAAGGGTAAAGTTGATCTAGATGGTTCATTGAATTTAATGTAAATGCAAAAGAAAATTGTAATGTTAAGCTTATTTGGATATATGTACAAATGGCTTGTATATATGTACAAATGAAATACTTAACGCATTGTAATATCAAATATTTCTTTACGAGATACTTATGTGCAATATAATTTTCTTTTCCAATTATTGAGATGCTTAGTGTTAAATTATTATAGTTATGTGATTTTCAAATGGAAAGAATCATTGCTAAAGTAAAAAGAGCAAATCTAGAGAAACTAGAAAAAAAAACATATTAAATGAAAGATAGAATCATCTTAGCTCTGCGTGGAATGAAAATAAATGTATTAATTTAAAGGTAATCGATAATTAAATTATATGTTACACTTATGTGATTTTTAAATGGAAAGAATAGTTGCTAAAATAATTTAATAGAAAATATATAAGATTTATGCCTACAGAAAAACCTAGAGAAACTAGAAAAAAAAAACTAAAAAAAAAACCATAATAGCTAAATGAGGAAATCTTATCTCAAAACTTAAGTTACTCATTATATGTTGGCAACGCTAAGAATGTTTATCAAAAATTCAAAAAATTTAACTTAGAGGTATGCCATGATAGTTTTCCTCTAAAGCCCTTTTGGCCAAGAAATTTGATATGCCATATTGTTCTTGAGGAATAAAAGAAAAGGAAGAGCTTCAAACATTAAAGAGGCAACTGATTTGATCCACTAAAGTAATTAATTCCCCAATTAGACTACTATTACCTGCACAAAAAACTTCTCCAGTTCACCTTTTTAGAAAATTGATATTTAGAGGGAAATGGAAAATAAAGATTTCAAAGATCCAAGTTTCCTGATCATTCTGAGTTATAACCTGGCAACATGTTCTCTTAAGTTCTTTAAGTGTGAAAATTATCAAATTTTGACGATGTGTATCTTGGAACCTAAAACACATACAAATGAGCCATCTCAACATATAGGGTCGTGTGATGCCCCTCTACAAAAAACTCTCTCAATTTTCAACTACTCAATTCTATTTTCCCATGTTGAGACTTTTTTAGCTGCAACATACCCTTACTCTCATTCTTCTTGTCATGGATGTAAACCATCAGTTCGAGCACATCTGGGAGGTCAAGTGGGTAAAATTACAAAGTTGTGTCACACTTTTATAAAGGAAATGACCAATGTTGATTCAACTTTTTAAAATTGAATCAATAGAAAGTTAAATATATGTTTTGAATTTTGAAATGATGTAAACTAATGAAATGTAGGCTCTTTTGTGTATTTTATGTTTGTAATTTTTATAAAAAATTTAAAAATTATTTGAATATAATCTTGTATAAAGTAAACACTATAATTTAATCATTGATAAAATGCTAAAACTAAAGTTATACTAGCCGCCACACTTTATTTAATAAATTTTACTTTTTTTTTTCAATCTTTTTATGTATATTGATAACTTGAAACTTTAGTGGATGGATATATTTTTTACTATTTTTTATAAATATATATTTTTCAAAAAAATTGAAAAGTTGGGTGTACTGAAATATAACTCTTTCCATTTGCCACCACCTTTTTTATTTATTATTTATCCAAATTAGAAAATAATTATATCATCTTGACATATATTCTTTTCTCTAGTGCATTATTTCTTTTTTAAAATTTTAAAATAAATTTTAGTTTTTTTCTTGTCAAGATAATCAATCTTATATTTAAGTGTTGATGACCTACTTTCAATAAAAATAAAATATAAAATATAAAAAATTATTAAAATATTAAAAGAGATATATTTTGGAATATTCACTTGTATATCTATAAAAGGGTATTTTTACATTTCAAAAAATATTATTTATAAGAGTAGGAGTTGTTGAAACATTGAGTTTTTCAAAAAAATAAAAAATTAATTACACCCAAAGTGATATAAAATATCAATTTAGTAGACACTTCCAATTTGAAAAGTTGTGGTCCATATATAACTTATCTATAATGAATCTATATGGACCATATGTTTGGCTAAAATTAATTTTTAGTTAGAAAAACTTAAATTCACTTTTGTTGATAAGTTGGCCTGAAACGCGACACAATGTTGTAATTTTATCGAGGTTTATGCTACACATGCCCCTCTTCCACTCGTCAATTTGCTTAATCATTTTGAGCCATAACCTAGTGACATGTTCCCTTAAGTGCTCGAAGTGTGACAATTGTCAAATTTTGATGATGTGTATATCAGAACCTACAAAACATATGAATGATGTGTACTTCAGTTTTTCTTACTCAATTCCATTTGCCTGTGCCAAGAATTTTTCTATTGCAACAAAAAGACTCAAATGCATTCAATTAAAAGGTGCAATATACCCTTACTTTTATTTTTCTTGTGAGAGATGCCAACCATCACACAAGCATGTCCTAGATGTCGAGTTTATGCTAGGCATGTCCCTGTTTTGCTCACCAAGTCATCCGATTGTTATGAGGCATAACCTAGCGACATGTTCTCTTAAGTGCTCAAAGTGTGAAAATCATCAAATTTTGATGATGCGAATGAGTCATCTAAATCTACGAGGTCATGTGATGTCTCTCTATAGAAAACTCTCTTAGTTTTTAATTAATCAATTCCTTTTGCCCATGCCAAGACTTTTTTAGTTGCAAAAAAAAAAGCCTTTGTTGATGCAAACCATCAACATGAATGCATTTGGGAGGTTGGGTGTACTCTAGGCTTTCCCCTATTCCGCTTGCCAAGTCTATCAATCATTATGAGCCATACCCTAGAAATGTAATGAAGTTAAGTAGCAAAAAAAACTGTAGTTCATTACAAAAATTACAAAAGGCTAACACAAAAAGACATAATAGCATGCATACTACAACATAGTGATTTACATGGGGAAAACCCTTTCAATAGAAAAACCCCACACTCCAAAAGGCCCAATATATTATTCAAAAATCAATAACAAATTACAATATACTTGTAAGGAAATCTCTTCACAAGAGTACCACCAACTAGATATTTAGAGGTAACTCAATAGCCATAAGACTCACACACAACCTCTATCTCACACACCTCATATTTAGGAGATACAATACATGAAACTTTCAAACGGTATTTCAAAACCATGGGCTAACACTACCCAATAAAGTGGAATTGACCTTATCTCCAATCTAGATTCCTTATGATGTGTCAAAACACACATCAACATGTTCTCTCTTTTACAACTAATTTATGTGTCTGATTCATTTTTGTATTTCCTATTTAAAGATACCAAACTTCGTAAGGCCATAACTTGTGAACTGGGTGTTTGATTGACAAACCATTTCAAGCATCAGAAAGTTTGTGAAGTTCTCTATCACCTCTTAACCTACTATTCCAATTATGCACACTTTGTAGGATTTTCCAAGGCCTATAAAGTCCTCAAAATTAAATTTTAACCTTTCATCGCAACCTTAAAAAATGGAAACTTTAATATCTTCAAATCATTGTCAGCATGCTTATCCAACCAATATGAAGCTATTTGGAAAATTTTGAACCAATTTATGCCTGTAAAGCGGAAAAATCGAACCCTAGTCGTTCTCCCCTCCCCAACTCCAAGGAGAGAGAAGGGAGAGTCACTAGGGTTGATGGTTTTCACTTAGGAGAAACTTTACATTCAAAAGAGGGGTTGAAACCCACAAGATCCAATCCCACACAATGCAAGATTGGATTCTATATGAGTTTCAAGGGGTTAAGACATCAAGGATACCCTCTTTTGTAAAGAATGTAGATAGAAAGATTGAACTAGGAATGCATGTAAAGTAGGAAAGATTCACTTATAAACAGACATAGGGATACGAGATGAAGCTAGGAACCTGGAATTAGTAGTAAAATGTCGAGATGGTGCTGTTCTGTGAATTTGAGTGAAAGTTGATGGGATGATGGCACCCAGCGTGCACACGGTCCTCCGAAAAATCCGCGAAATGAAGGGGGATCTATTCGTCTCTACATAAGGATTCCAGATCTTCAATTACAGCTGCGTACCTACAACCTTGTTGTAAGAATGTTTGTATTCTTACATGCGAAGGTGTAATGTATGTAGTATGTTGTATGTTGTATGTGATCTCCTCTTCAATGGTTGAATCCTTGTCTTGAATGCAACACTTAGCCTTGAATGGACACTTAGAATGCTCAATTGCTTGAAGGAATGCTTGAATGCTTGAATGTTTGAATGTTTGAATATCGCTTTCGCCTCTTGCACACATCTGTCCTCCTTTCTTTCTAGGAGAGGAAAAGTAGTTTATATACTTGTCAATTAGGGCTGATAGACTGATTTTCCCGACCTTAGGCCGACTAGGAAACATTATTTTCCAATTTGCAAACTTAAAGACCCGAAGCCCCATAAGAGACCGGGCCCAAAATAGGGCCAGCGACCAGGGTGCTGGGCGCCATGGTCCTAGGGGACCAGGGCACTGGGCGCCCTAGTCCTGAAGGACCAAGGCATTGGGTGCCATGGTCCCACCTCCCGGGACAGCAGGGTGCAAGGAGGATCAGGCTAGGGTGCTGAAAAATGCAATTTTTGATGTTCTAAACAGGTTTCGGGGTCTCCATTCAGGTTCCATGTTGCATCGCCATCGTGAAGACCCAAATGCAGTCGAAATTGCAAGTGTCGCAATTTTAGGATGCTACATTTAGCCCCCACTTTAGCGGGAGTATAAGCGTATGCTCATACTTCTGGTAAAGTACAAGGAAACAACATTGAAAAACTTTCACCACGTCAAGGAGGCAAGATACACCAAGCCCCTAGTGGACTAAGGATCTTACGACTTCGATTGACAAAGTAAAAGGGAAGATCATGAGGGAGAACCATGACTATCAGTAGTAAGGTTCCCTCACTATGAGTCATGCAAGAAAGATATCAAAAATTTTCAAGGCAAAGCTAAATTTGTCAAGAAATTTTCAAGTATCTTGAAAAGTTATGGACGGGATGTATGCCCCCCTACGTTAAAGCGATCGCACACGCCTCACCGGGGGTGATTGCTTTAAGGTAGTGATACATATAAGAAATGAGAAAGGAGCACGTTATCGCAAGGATTTAGTCCCCAAGTGTGAGATAATCCCAAGGATAATAGACACAAAACACAAAGCACAAGGTGACTTCGCTTTCGTCGGGGTCAGTATGCTGTATGATAATTCATGTATATCATATGTATGTATGCATAATTGTTCTTCATTCCCCAATCAAGGAAGGTCACCTAGAAGAAGGGAACACATGTGTCTTTTGAGTCAACATGAGAGAGACCAAAAGAGATCTCAATGCTTTGCATCGTCCTCAAGTAGACAACACTAAGGACAACAAATAGAAGAATGAGAGTAAAACATAGAAGAAGTAACAAAAGAGAGGAGGAGAGAGTCTTCTATGCTAATGAACTAGTCTAGCACGTCATCTACCCCCCGATCTTGCTGATCAATATTTCGGGAAGGTAGGAAACACACTAGAGGAGGAACATCCAACACAGCAGATGGAGCTATTGCAAGATCTAAACAAGGGCTATGTTCATATCCCAAGACACGGTGTTCTTGTCTAGGAGCTAGGATAAGTGCTTTAGAAAATTCATTAGATAGATGGTTATCAACATCAACATATTCATATTCACTATCAGAATGAACAAGAGTAACATTTTCATCTATGTCATCATCAAGATTTATAAAAATAGGATCTTTAACTCGCATAGGATCAAGACCATCATGCATCTTATGTTCAGGAGATTTCGGCTCCATCGTCAGCTGAGGAGAAAATGGAATAAAACTAGCTGAAGGTGTTTTTGGGGATTGCAAAGTTTGAGAAGCAGCTGCTTGAGCTCTAAGATGACATTTTCGTCGGTGTTCACGTGCAAAATGATTTCGTCTAGTCTTAGTAGGAAGTTGCGAAGATTGAGGAGGAAGAATGTTCTCATCCTTATCACTTGGGTGTTTAGGTTGTGGTCTCTTAGGTTGAACAATAGGAGAAGAGGAAGGTCTCTTCTCTCCATAAGAGGAAGGAGGAGGAACTGCTCCATATAAGGGAGGAATATTTGGTTTAGGAAGGAGACCAAGCCCCCCATGACGAGGAGGTATAGGTCTACTTTTAGGAAGTTTATTAGATATAGGCATAATCACATTCATAGGGATAGGTTGGGAATCTTCTTGAGGAAAGACATTAGTTCTATCTTTCAAAGGAAGAACTTCCTTCTCAAGAATGATAGGAATATCAAGTTTGGGTGTTCTAGGTTCACTTAGAGATAGGATCATATCTTTTTTCCACTTTTGATAAGATTTGAAAAGATGATCACTTCACGGAGGAAGAGATTGGAATTGTTTAGGCCAAAAGTAATCAATAGGAACGCTAGAAGTTCTTTCAGCTGGTTTAAAGAGGCTATGATTGACAGTAACAACTTCACCATTATGGGGAAATTTCAAACACTTGTGAATAGGAGAAGCAATAGCTTTCATGGAAGATAGCCAAGGATAGCCTAACTTCACACGAAATTGTTCAGATGATGGAATAATAGCAAAGTCCACATCAAGGGATTTGTTATGGACCTAAATAGGTAATGTAATAGAACCAATTGCAGGAGAAGAAAATGCATCAAATAATTTCACAACCACATTTGTTTCGTCGTAGATCACTTGATTCAATTGCAAAGTAAAAAGAAATTCTTTAGTAATGATATTAACCATGCAAGAAGGATCAATAAGCACTCCACGACAAGGTGTATTCTTGACTTTTGCAACTATATATAAAGGACCATCAGGTGCCCTGATAGTTTCACTAGAATCAAAGGTGATGGAAGGTTCTTTAGGGATTTTGTGCTACTCTACAAAGTTAATCACATTCGGAGTCATGGACACAAGATCATCAAGTGAGATAGAGGAATCAGTAGTATCAATCGTATTAGAGGTATGAGAAGGTAATGGATCAGTAAAAATATTAAGATTTTGGTTAGGAGGAGCTACAGATGTGTTGCCTTTATCATTCACTCCAGAAACAGAAATAGTATTATTATCAATCAAATCTTGAATTTTACCCTTTAAAGCAAAACATTTTTCACTATCATGCCCAGGATGACGATGAAATTGACAAAAATATTTGTTATCAAAATAGGGTGAGTTAATCTTTGTAGGATCTATTTGCCTTATAGGAGGAAGAGTAAGCACATTTTGTTCCAATAACTTATTCATAATACTATGCAATGATTCATTCAAAGGAGTGAACTTTCTTTCTTTCTTGAAAAACTTAGAAATAGGAGGCACACCTGATGCCGCATTCACATTGTTGTTGATGATGTTTTCATTGAATTTAATGGACTCTCTGTTCTGTTTAAACTTCCCAAATTGTTGTTGACTACTATCACCCTTATCGCTCGGAGCCATAGGATTTGCTTGTTCCATTTGACACGCAATCAGTTGATAATTGTGAAGAGTTGCGCACAACTGTTGGAAAGAAGTAAACTCAGAAAACAAGAGTTTTTCTCTAATATCTTTTTGTAAATTAGAAATAAAGATTCTTTGAATATCATTGTCAGGCACTGGAAAAGAAATTTGAGCATACAAATGCTTATTTCTACCAATGAAATCAGTCACTTTTTCTTGAACACCTTGTTTACAATGCATTAAATCAATCAAAGTAACTTTAGGACTTATATTGTTTTGAAATTGTTGAATAAAAGCATTTGCAAGTTGTTCGAAAGAAGTAATATAACAGGAAGGCAACAAGAAATACCATTGTAGGGCTTTATCTCTTAATGTTCTAGTAAATAGTTTTGCAAGCAACCTTTGGTCATAAGCAAAATCAGTACATATTGTTTGAAAGGTCTTAACATGTGTTAGAGGATCACCCTTACCATTATAAAGCTCCAAATGTGGAATTTCAACATGTTTAGGGGGGATAGCTCGAACAATGTCAAGAGAAAGTGGGCTCGCAACATCAAATGTGGGCACACTAAACTTAGATTGATTCATAGAGGCAATTTGTTGCTGTAAAGAAGAGACAGTTTGTGCAAGATTGTTAATGGTCACTTCAGTCGAAGAGTTCATATTAGACGTGTTAGATTGTGATGGATGTGTTATGTTATTGAAAGAAGGTAGAGAGTAAGGTGGTGGGACACTATGATAGTTAGTCATAGGAGATAATTGGAAAGGAGGAACAACTACAAGGAGGAATGGAAGGGTTAAATGAATTTCCCCCTTGCGTCATGTTCATTTGTGGAGATATAAGAGGAACACTCATTGAAGGAATGAATGAAGAAGTCGGATTGAATGAAGGAAGAGGGTTGATTGAAGAAGAAGGATTGCCCTCATGATTAGTGATCATAGGAGGAATGTCTTGTATTGAAGTAGTCATTATGTTTGATGTAAAAGTAGGCATACTAGCAATAGGAGTTGTCAAAGGAATAGAATGATTAACTTGAGTAGGAGGTTGTGTATAACCTAAAGTTTCAGCACAACTCTTCATAGGCATCACATTCAAATCCACAATGTGTGCAATACCATGCAAAATATCAATTCCATTCTTATCACTTTGAACCATACGTTTTAGACCCTCAATTAAAGGAAGAGCTTGACTATCAGGGTATTCTTGAGACATCCATCGTCGAAAATCATCAAATTGGTTATCCAATTTTGAAAGTTGTTCTACAGAAACCTCATGGAGAGCTTCTTCATCATCAAGAGGATTAGAGGAATTACCCATGTCCTCGTTAAAAAGGCCATTCAAATTAGGTTCCATCTCCTCGGTAATTAAACCTCGGAAAGACTTAATTCTAAGGCTTCATCTAATGGGAATAGTGTAAGTAGGGCTTATTGTTGTAAAACTCATGCACTAAAGAAAGAGAGAAGATTTTGAATTTTAGAGGTAGCAAATTTCAATAAAATCAGCCAATCTCCTAGATTTAAGTTGTTAAATGCAATCAGGACAATCTCCCAAAATTTCGGAAAAAATGTCCGGGACCATGGCGAACGGAGTGCACACGGTCCTCGCAACTTTTTTCGAAATTTTCAGGGATGAAAGTTATGATGATTTTAAAGCTAATCTGAAAAAATTGAGTGATTTTACGATCTGTAGATAGGCCAAATTAAAGTTGCAATCTCAAAATTGAACCCTACCAAGATTGTTGAAAAAATGTAAATTTTGAATCTTGAAAAAGAGAGGGAAACTGAAATTTCGAATTTTATGATTTTAGAGGGAATGCTGAAAGCAATGCAGGCTTTGAAATTTAAAAATTGACTCAATTTCATGCAAAATTCAAATTTTTAAAATGGAAATCAAGGTTGTTGCAATTAAACACTTAATTTCAAAAGTCACAAACTGCAAAAATTTGAATAAAACACTGAAATTTTGAATGAATGCCAACACACTTCAGATTTAGGACTGTAAGAAACACAATTTTGATACAAATTTCAATTTCAACAGTTTTTAAATGATTAGAAGCCTCAATCCAAGCAATCGCTAGACCGACTTCGACTTTAATTTTGAAAGTGTTAAAATTGATAAAATCAGCCAAAATTCTAGATTTTAGTAGAAAAATACAGTAAGATCTAGCTCCCAAAATTTTGGAAAAAATGTCGAGGACGATGGCGCTCGGGGTGCACACGGTCCACACAACATTTTTCCAAATTTTCAGGGATGAAAGATATTGTGATTTTATTGCGGAATCCAAAGTTACAGCCGATTTGGAGGTGTTTTGATTAGTGAAATTATCAGTCAAAGGTTGAATCAAGAAGGTCTTAAAAATTAGGGTTTTGACATTTAACCACTTAATTTCCAGAATTAAAGCACAAATATGAATTGACAATTTGCAATAGAAGGGTAGATCTGAAACAAGCATTAACAATTAAACATTTCACAAGACTAATTACATAAAAGAAAATTTTAGGGTTTTTATGCAATTAGCCTCTAAAATTTGCAAAAGATCAAACATGGAAATGTAATTAGGAAAGAAAAATTTTCAGATCTAACCATGAATAATCAGAATGAGGATGTTCACGTCGGGTTCACCAAAATGTAAAGCGGAAAAATCGAACCCTAGTCGTTCTCCCCTCCCCAACTCCAAGGAGAGAGAAGGGAGAGTCACTAGGGTTGATGGTTTTCACTTAGGAGAAACTTTACATTCAAAAGAGGGGTTGAAACCCACAAGATCCAATCCCGTGCAATGCAAGATTGGATTCTATATGAGTTTCAAGGGGTTAAGACATCAAGGATACCCTCTTTTGTAAAGAATGTAGATAGAAAGATTGAACTAGGAATGCATGTAAAGTAGGAAAGATTCGCTTATAAACAGAGATAGGGATACGGGATGAAGCTAGGAACCTGGAATTAGCAGTAAAATGTTGAGACGGTGTTGTTCTATGAATTTGAGTGAAAGTTGATGGGATGATGGCACCCAGCGTGCACACGGTCCTCCGAAAAATCTGTGAAACAAAGGGGGATCTGTTCATCTCTGCATAAGGATTCCAGATCTTCAATTACAGCTGCGTACCTACAACCTTGTTGTAAGAATGTTTGTATTCTTACATGCGAAGGTGTAATGTATGTAGTATGTTGTATGTTGTATGTGATCTCCTCTTCAATGGTTGAATCCTTGTCTTGAATGCAACACTTAGCCTTGAATGGAGACTTAGAATGCTCAATTGCTTGAAGGAATGCTTGAATGCTTGAATGTTTGAATGTTTGAATATCGCTTTCACCTCTTGCATACATCTGTCCTCCTCTCTTTCTAGGATAGGAAAAGTAGTTTATATACTTGTCAATTAGGGCTGATAGACTAATTTTCCTGACCTTAGGCCGACTAGGAAACATTATTTTCCAATTTGCAAACTTAAAGACCCGAAGCCCCATAAGAGACCGGGCCCAAAATAGGGCCAGGGACCAGGGCGCTGGGCGCCATGGTCCTGGGGGACTAGGGCGTTGGGTGCCCTAGTCCTAAAGGACCAAGGCGCTGGGCGCCATGGTCCCACCTCCCGGGACAGCAGAGTGCAAGGAGGATCAGGCCAGGGTGCTAAAAAATGCAGTTTTTGATGTTATAAATAGGTTTCGGGGTCTCCATTTAGGTTCTGTGTTGCATCGCCATCGTGAAGACCCAAATGCAGTCAAAATTGCAAGTGTCGCAATTTTAGGACGCTACAATGCCCAAACAAAAACTTACTATAATTAGTAACCTTATGTAAATGCAAGGTTGAGACACCATTTTTCTAACATTCTCAAACTTGTCGAACACCCTGCAAGAGCAAAGCGAGTATCTACATAATAATTAATTGCCAGGGGCCATGAGGCCCATAGACTCCAAACACCATCTAAAGTTATTTGTTCTCACAACTTTAGTTAAATAATCTACAACATTCATCAAATTGTTTACCTTAACCAACTTCGCCCTGCCATCTTCGACCATATCTCTGACAAAATGATATTGAACATCAATGTGTTTGGTCCGAGCATGAAATAACGGGCTCTTAGCTAGGCAGATTACACTCTGATTGTTGCAGTAAACTATCATTGTACCTTGTTTTATTTCAATATTTGAAAATTGTCTTTCAAGCCAAATGGTTTCCTTACAAGCATGAGTATTTGTCATATACTCTACTTCCATAGTGGACAAAGAATCTAGAGTCTATCACTTACTCATCCAACTAATTACACCACCATATAAAGTAAACACATAAGCACTTGTGGATCTTCTACTATAAATATCACCTGCCCAATCTAAATCCACATAACCATGAATTATATTAAGGGAATCACTCTCCTACCAATTCATTGCATGATAACACAAAGAGTACTCTGAGATACCCTTCAAATATTCAAAGACTCTTTTAACTGCATCCCAATGAACTTAACTGAAATAGATAATATGTTGATCTTAACTTAATATGCTGATAATATTTTAATCTTAACTTAACCTTAATTATACATGAAAACATAGAAATGAATTGCATAAAACAATCACAAAAGAGACACCATATATTTTTATACGTGGAAAACCCAATAAGGGAAAAACCATGGATAGGGTTAATTCTCAGAATAATATAACTAGCTGTGAGACATGGACCAGCTCTGATACCATGTGAGATTTTGCCAAGATCTAGAGGCAATGGAAAGCACAAATAAGAGAGAACAAAATAGATGATAGAAATAAACTGTATTCTATCAAGATGAAAATACTGATCAACTAGATCATCAATTGATCATTGTTACATACAATGAATATGAGTCTGCTTATATAGGAAAGGCTATATGGATATGTGAGCACACAAACATGACATGTGGCTCAATAAGAAACAAGGGTAGGTAGGAAAAACAATATAATAGTCCACATGAGGTGGATCACCCACTGAATGTGGAGTGTAACAACAAGATCACACCACAAAAGGTGGAAATTCTCCTACACACACTATCCCAATGTGGCACAAACACCCAAGTGTCTCATACCCAAACTACTATGAAATACATTTCCTAAGTAAACTTAAGTAAGGTGTAATAATATCCAAGATGAATAATTATTTACACCAACACCCCCCCTTAAGTGCAAGTTAGGGGAATGCACTAAAGTCTACAATGCAACTAAGCAATGAAAGATGGGTCCCGGCTATGAGGCCATGTGAGGTACCCATGTACAAATGCAAGGAAATCTCTCACAAAGCGGGGAAAGAGAGAAAAAACCAATGGGAAAAAACCCTCCCCCAAAAGAGAGATGAAAACTAGATACAAAGAACTCTCATAGAAGTATGTGAAGAACAAAACCCCATGTGACGAAAAAGTCCCCCCATATGAGAGAAGAAGAAGAGAGACTAGGAAGCCCCCCCTCAATCTAGAATCTGCACCAATGATAGAAGCTCGAAGATGAATGAAGAAACTACTCCATGAGCGTTAAACAACATTCCTCCTCTTAGGAAGAAATAAAACAAAAGGTGTATCCATGAAGTCTCCCCAACCATGAAGGGAAGATGAAGCAAAAATACTCATGATGAAAGGAATCTCTGAAAACTGCTCAAGTGTCCCCATGTCGATGCTGAAAGGTACCCCCTCCAAAGGTGGTAAACTGTGCCACACTGCTGGAAAAGGCACTCCAAGATCTAGTGGAGATGAATGTAGAACAATATCCAAATACGCATATGTCTCCTCAAAAGATAAAGAGACCTCCTCCAAGTGTTGTACAAAAGTATCCACAATCATGTCAACCTCTAAGGATTGATCATGTAGAGAATGCACAAGAGGGTCAGAGTTATCCCTCACAACAATCAAAGAAGGATCATCTTCATCAAAGAGAAGATGAATGTCATGAATGGTGTCTCCCAAATTAGTAATGTAGGAGTCCACAAACAAACCTGCAATGTCTGTCAAGTAGGCATCCCATTCAACTGAAGTTGGAAGACATGAAATATCCTGCTGCACTGAATCATAAGAAGGCAAAACTGTCACACTAGCTGCATCATCAGGTGCAATAGGTGGTGTGATATCAAAGGAAGGAGATGAAATGCAAGGCTCAAGAACAGGGTCACATGTGAGAATCCCCAAGTTCAAATGCCCAAAGTTCTCCTCAAAATCAAAATCATCAACATAGGAAGAATCAACCTCATCAATAGGACCAAAATCTGAAAAAGAGTACAACCAAGATGCATGATCAACCACCCCGGTCGCAATGATAGCTCCACTCTCCAAGTCTCTAATGATAATTGAATCAAGTGTGTACTCCACAGTTTTCCTAGTTGCCCCATATGTGATTTGATAGATGGAAAGAAGATTATTTGTCAAGTGGGGTACACACAACACATCATTGAAGGAGTTATCCCCAAGGGCAATAGATCCTTTCCCAATCACATCCATGTATGTATGATTGCCCATCAAAATCTACGGCATGTGGCAAGGCTCAAATGTAGAAAACATAGACTACGAAGATGCCATATGATGAGAAGCCCTCGAATCTAGAAGCCATCTCCCTGAATCATGACTTGTAGTACCATAAAGAGCTTGTCCCTTTCCTTTATCTGTCCCAAAAGAGTGATCCTTTTCTTTATCCTTGGAAGAAGAAGCCAATGTAGACATTCTAGAAGGTAGGTTGATTCTATTCTTCTCAAGAAGATTCTTCAACTCATCAATATCCTTCTTATAACAATGATGTTCATCATGTCCCGACTTCTTGCAATATACACAAAAAAGATTGTCCTTATATGATTTCCTCTTAGGTGAGAATGGTGAATTACCTTATTGCGGAGATGAAGATTGTGCTCCATCTTGTTTTGGTTTAGACTTAGGTTGCTTTTTATTCTTGGCTTTTCCTTAATTACTTTGATTGCCTTTGTTAGCAACCAAAGCTTGTGACTTTGAAGATTTGAGAATCCCCATTCTGGTCAACTTAGATTGCAGAAGTATCAACATCTCCATGAATGAATCAAATGAGGGAGAAGTGTATGAGGAACCTTGAGCTAACCTATGGGTGTGAAAGCTAGATACAAAGGCTGCATACTCTGAAGGAAGCTTGTCCAACAAGTTATAAACCAATTAAGCATCCTTTTTGTCAATTCCACAATCCTTTAGCTTTGCTCTTAGCTCAATTACTTTTGTGACTTAATCTTGGATTGTATCAAAATCCTTGGGATCCAAAGTTGCGAGTTCACTATCAAGCTTGTAGCCCTTAATCTCATCAACTTGACCATACAATTTCTTAAAAATATCCCAAGCCTCTTTAATTGTTGTACACTTATCAATGTGAAAAATGAGGTCATCTGATACATACTTTCGAAGAGTTCCAAGTGCTATAGCATTCTTAGTAAGCCATTCAATTTGAGCATTAGGATCAGCCTTAGGATCAGGTGGTGCTGTAATAGTTTCATTTACATAATGAATGAGTCCTTTTTCCATTAGTTTACTCCATGCCTTAATTTTCCATGATGCATAATTTTGAGGAGTTAAAAGTGGAAATTTAGGAGAACCCATAGCACCAAAATGAAAAAACACAAGATAGAGAGAGACACAATCACACAAGACACCCCCCCCAAAATACTCAATCAAGAAATCCCCCAAAAATGGTGATTTTGGCACTTTATACTTAGTGCATATACAATGGGCCACTTGCAAAACAAGGAAAAGTGGACTTCTGATTTCAATTTGCAACTTCTCAAAATGAGATCTAAGAGACTTCAACAAATACTGCTAATGATCTAAACTGAGACCAAGCAAAATGCAAGTACCAAATATGTCAAAAATGGCCAAATACTAAAAGTATAATAACTACTTAAAATAACTACAAACAGATGGCAGATTATGAAAGAAGATGAAAAAATATGCACTTTCAAAAAAAATGACACTTGAAAAGGAGTCCATATGAGCCCAAACGAAGCCTCCAAAGTTGTAAAAATTGGGATTTCATGATTTCTGAAAAACCTGTATCCACAAATTAGAAAAATCCTACACCCCTATTTAGATCATGAAATTCTAGCCCAAAACAAAAAAAATTGTTCTAAAAAATGAGTCCGGATGAGTGAGATATCGCTATTTGAAAAATGCCTACAAAATTATAATTTCTGGAAAATTTCTGCCAGAGTGTCAAACTTCAAATGCCTCTAGATTTGGCCTCCGAAGTCCAATTTGGATGAAACAAAAGGTAAAACTGACTTTCTTGGTCCTCCTCAATCCAATGGTAACCTCAGATTTGACCCATCAAGCTTCAATAATAACCTGCAATAGAAAACTCCAAAATACACAACCCCAAATAGCATCAAATTTCTCTCAATTAGCAAACCAATGACACTCTAATGGATTTGATACCATGTGAGACATGGACCAACTCTAATACCATGTGATATTTTTCCAAGATCTAGAGGCAATGGAAAGCACAAATAAGAGAGAACAAAATAGATGATAGAAATAAACTGTATTCTATCAAGATGAAAATACTGATCAATTGGATCATCAATCGATCATTGTTACATACAATGAATATGAGTTTGCTTATATAGGCAAGGCTATATGGATATGTGAGCACACAAACATGACATGTGGCTCAATAAGAAACAAGGGTAGGTAGGAAATAGGTGTGGGTAGGTAGGAGAAACAATATAATAGTCCACATGAGGAGGATCACCCACTAAATGTGGAGTGTAACAACAAGATCACACCACAAAAGGTGGAAATTCTCGTGCACACACTATCCCAATGTGGCACAAACACCCAAGTGTCTCATACCCAAACTACTATGAAATACATTTCCTAAGTAAACTTAAGTAAGGTGTAATAATATCCAAGATGAATAATTATTTACACCAACACTAGTTATATGAGGTTACAAAAATAGGCTCACTACTAGAGGGCTTACTGTCCAGAGAAATTATTTCTCAAATACAATCTGCTTACTATTGGAAAGGCTTACTACCAAAAGAAGTGAACTGTGAAAGTTGCATCTACACATGCATGAAATCAATTCTAGTTAAAACTTTGACAATAAACTAACTGTTTGCATTAGATCCGATTAAGAACCTCTACAAAACACTTCACCAACTCACTGCAGCAATCTACTCATACTGAAACAACACTTCACCTCTATCACTTGCCACTTTTATTCTTCACTCATGCTCACTTTCTCTTTCACAATATGTTCAATCATATTCCTCCACTTTCACTTTTTCATACTTTTTTTTCACATCCACAACCTTCAGGGATATATAAATATATATCAATTTGGCCTCTGAGATAATTTTCAAAAGAATATTTTAATGATTAGGATACACACTACAATCACCAAATAAGAATACCAATATAGGTCTTCAAATCCTACCAATCCAAAAAATAATACATCCTCGAAGTACCAAAATAGCACGCTACCAAAATGTCACAATTATTGGAGCACAAAATAGAACAATCAAATCATAGCTAAGACCAAAAATTCCAGGGTGAAATAATCATGATCCAAGTCAGCATTACATGATTCAAGATGTGAAAACCAAACTACCAAATAAATGTTACCAAAAACAAGACAAACTAGAGGAAACCGAAGCACAAGAATCCACTCATCATAGCATATCTGAAAATGCAACTAATGCATGACATATGAAGAGTAGCTTCTAAAGTACAAGACCAAATATCACAACTAACACCAAAAACTCTCACATCCAGACACTCATTTCCTCAAAATTATAGAGCAATAATCATATCAAAACCTACAATAGAGTCAACAATAGCAACAACAAGTATCTGCAATCTATAGCATACATACCTATCTTTTACTATGTTACAACTCAACATATACAACATCTCACATATCAATCTAGACAAAATCAAATCACCAGATTTGACATCAATGACAACTTAGATAAGTAATTCCAACAATATCCCTATTTGTCATTGATGGCAAAATACTTATATCAATACTTGCCATAACTCCCCCTTAGATAATGCTTCCAAGATTCCCAAAATTCAAAAGTCAATATTGCTCCCCAATACACAATATTTCTCCTTCTTTGACATTAAGGACAAAGGGTAACACCAAAATGGGTTACCAAAACAAAATCTACACTGCAAAAGAAAGAATGTTTCACTTACGCTTCTGAGAGATTCTGTTATACTTCTCCTTCAATTTTGGAAAGAATGTCTTATAGGAGTTCATCGCCAAATGGATACTCAATCTTAAACTATAATCATGCTTAATTACATCAACTATATTTGATAATGAACTAGGATAGAGATGTTCTGATCACACTTCTCAGCTTGAAAGAGAATACTAGAAAGATGCTCTAGCTAAAGTTCAACAATCTCTTTTACTTTCAAGAAAATACTTACCAGATCTTCTTTCTATTTCTGATAAAATATAAGATCTGATGCAAGGAGTTTATCTTTCTTCTCTATGCACCATCAATATCACTGAAAATATCAAATGCCTTACCCAAGGAAAATAACTCATATTCAACAGAGTCAATATTTTCTTTGAAATGTTCCACAGATGTAGGCCACTAAAAATAGTATTTGTATACTTTGCTTGCTTCTACCACACAAACTCTCATATTCCTTATGTCTACAAATAATCTATTGTGATCATATACACTTTTCTTCTCCATTTCATCCTAAATATCTTCTTCAACAACTAATGTCTTAATAGACTGCTTCATTCAATCTCTAAGAACTTCACACAAGACATCTAGCAAGATGTTTTCAATATTGTCCAAAGAAATATAGTTTTGGACCATATATTCTATTAAAATTTCCTTAATTCGATCTTGATCATAGGAGGGGTGCTCAAGCCACAATTCACCAACCCTTTTAAATCGAACTTCTTCCCTTAAAAAACTTAGAATATTGTCAACATTGCTTGGATCATCCATTTCATCCTCTCTTTCTTTAGCAGCATGTTTATCCTTAATCATAGCAGATGATTTTGAATCATCTAGAGAAATAATCTCATGTGCAACTTCACTTTTTGTCTTGTTCATTTATCTCGAGGAGACATCACACTTTTTATCTTTGAAATTTTACTATTGGAGGCACTTCCTTCAAGAATACTGACAAAACTAGGAACCAAATCGAAGAACAACTTCTTTTTCTAAAACTCTAAGAAATATTTTCTGCATGTCAAATCTTTTTTTTTCAAACACGCTAAATATCTAAAAGTTTGTTTTCCAATAGAAATATTCAATTTACATGTAATATTTTATTTCAGGGGTAAAGACTTTGTGAAATAAAAAATTAAATGTACAATCAAGGAGCCAAATCCAAAAGGATGACCTTGTTCCTTAGTCATCGTGATCAAAAATTCACATTAATCAAAGTTATTGTCTTCTCTCATCATTTGATGCACAGTGTATACAACAATAGCCAAAGTAGAACCTTCTCTATTTTTGAATTAGATCTTATAAGAAAATCCATAAGCAACATACCTCATTGCAGGGTAAAAAATAGTGTCAATTATGAGCGCTCATTGATTACCTGAGACAACGGTTAGGTTTTCAACTTCTTTGTTTTTGATTGATTTCTTTACCTGAAGGGGTCCATTATCACATAAAGTACTCACAACAAAAATATATTCTTTCGAAATCAAATATGGTTTGTCCAAAATCATTTGATCATCCTCAATACAATTCAAGAGAAATTTATCATGTCTTCATTTGTGAACCAATGAAACTCATTCCAAACATCTAAACCCTAATGCCCTAAATTTTTTATTTCTTGCACATACTTTCATTTGACAAAGAATATCCCAATTTCCTAATTTTATCATGATTAAACTCATCCATATGCACATTCTGAATTATCCAAATAGTCACTGTCTTAGAATCCATAGGAAGGGAGATGAAAAATACCTTATGTTACAAACTAAGCTCCAAATCTCCTTCTTTTCTCTGCTTGCTCTACTCTTCAACTTTTAAATGTAAGATGCAAAAATGATTGAAACATTTAATATTTATCTTACTTGAAGTACCTAGGGTTTCATTGCCAAAAATGTCTTATCAAAATGACATCAGCCAAAACTTTACTCTTCTACAAGTGCAATCTACTAGAATATACATCAACAGCAATATCAACACCAACTTGTGTTGCCACAAGCATTCCCTTCTCATAGGGGGGACAATATATTTTTCATTATATCTCCCCTTGAACACTAACTACAAGATCAGTTTCTAAAGGAAGAAACACCCATGCCAAACACGGGCATAAAGGGCTTAGTAGATTCCATCCTTTTCCATACACCAACATTCATTTTAGGTTTATTTACCATAGCCTTCTCATTCTTGCAATAGTTAGCAAAATGTCCATATGTATTACAATTATAGCACTTTACCTTATATCCTAAATTCACCGAAATTCCTTTGAATCTACATTGATTAGCTTTATGACCAAATTTATGACATGTCTGACAATAACCTTGAAAAAAAACATTCACTTGAGATCCATTTATTCCATTCACAACCAATCTATAGCTTATGTTATTAACATGACTACTGCAGTTGTTAGCCTTATGCCAAAAATTTCCATATGTAAAGCATTCAATATTTTAATTCACATTTCTTCTGCAATCTACAACTTTATGTCCAAAATACACTGAAAAACATTTCTTATCCCACGCTATCCCCATAGCATGCATGTGCCCCCTTGAATCCTCCCCATCCATTTACCCTTTCTCATTCTTCCCCTCCTATCTTCCCCAATGAAGACATTGATCCCTACTGGTGGAGGCATTGAAGTTGCGGTGCTTACGTGGTGCCATAGAAAGAGGCGTTAATCCACAATCTTTTCCCCTTGGCCCCTTTGACTCCCCCATCTAACGTCAATCAACACATGCTCATGTATTGATCATGGGAGCATGTGCTGATTCCACCCCTTTAATGTCTATGCAAGAATTATTTTCCCATGTAGACATTGATCATTGGGCGAAGGAATCAAAACGATGATCAACGCCTCTGTCATTCTAAATTTTCTACCCTAGATTCTACCTTAATAAATTCCCTAATCTACCAAATCATAGAGTGGGGTCGGGGTACATACCGGTGAGCCATTCTTGGTTGGTTGCTTGTGACATCTGACTCTCTTAGTGGAATGTTGGTACACTGGAATCTGGTTCATCTCTCTCTAGTGTCTCTAAGCTCTTTATTTCTCCAAAGGTGTGTGTGACAATGACCCTTCCTTAGGCCCCTTGTGGCTTATATAGGGTCCCCCGTGGGCTCATTTCTTCACCCATATTCTAATTCACCAATTTTATTCTTCCCCTATCATTTATTTTTCTTTTTTCTCTCATTTTCTTCCTTTTCTTGTCGTTTTCTTCTTTTTTCGAGAATTTCTCTGAATTCTTTTTTAAAATTCTAGTTAAATTCTCCAAGGGGCTCATACCACCTATGTCTTCACGTTGGGGCATCTTTTTCTATCTTTTACCCACCTTGAATTTTTTCGTTGCATAAAAGAGGGGAAAAATGTAGACACTTAAATTAATTATTTTAATTAATTTAACCTTACTACATAATTAATTAATTTAATTATGTTATCCCTTTATGATTCTCAGTATTAATAAAATTTATATTTATTAATCATGTCACTATAGTGCAGATAATTGATAAATTTAATAAATTAATTATCTGTTATTCTTCTGAAGTTCATCAATTAATTATTTCTTCTAAATCCCCTTTAGTTAGTTAATTCAATAAATTGTGTGACTCCTCCAAATCACTCTCCCTAATTCTTCATTAAGCTAATTAATTCTTCTAGAATGGCCACTTGGCATTATTTCCTAATTTTTAATTCATCCTCCCATTCTCTCTCCTCTTGTCAAATCCTCCTACAAATCCCACTTGTCTTTTAAATATTCAATTAATATTCTTAATCACCTCCTTAATCATTTGCTAGTGGCTAATCCCCATGATTAGCCACCAAGTCAACCAATAGCCATAAATGGCTAAGTCCTCTTGTCCCCTCCTCACCTTCCAACCTTAAATGCACCTATCTGGGTCATTCAAAGGATTTCAAAATCTCACACTCTCCCATGTCTCTCACCTTCCCAAGGAATATTTAATCCCTTTTCTCATTCCCTCCCCATGCAATTCATTATTTAGAAATTTTTAATTCCCTTGTGCTCACTCCAAGGAATTTTTAATTCCTTTTTTTCACCCAAGGTACTTGAGGATATCTTCCCCGTGCACCTTGTGGAGTGTGGAGACAATAAATGCCTTTATTGCAAATCTCTTGGTCTTCACACCTTGTCCTCTCATGTCCTCTCAATCCATGTGCATCCTCTCCTTCAATCTCCACCCTTGATTCATCTTCAATCTTGATCATCCATTCCTCCTTATCTCAATCTATAAATTGGGGTCTCCTCTCCTTCATTCCATATTACTCATTCATGCAATATTATGCTAGTATTTTGGTCTTAGAACTCAACTCATAGAACTATCACTATAGCCATATTTGCATCCATAGCCTCCATTTGAGCATCCATCCATCCATCCATCCATCACTCCAAATCCTTAGTTACTTCTTGTGCAACTTGGGGAGTAATCCACATCAAGCAAGGAGCCAATCAATTCAAGTCAAGGAGTGGCACATCTTTGGATTCATCAAAGGCTCAAATTGAAGGAGGAAGGTAAAATAGAGAGGTATAATGTTTTATATTGTGTTTTGATTGGTTTATTTGCATCTAACCATTGAATCCTTCCTTTTCAATTTTTTCCTTGCTTCATTGTGTATGATTAGCCTATTTCTATTTACTATGATAATTCAACTACTATTAACATTTCTAACTATCCGGTGTTGCATTTAAAGACTAAGCATATATCTATGAAGTTTCATTTTCTGAGAGAAAAGGTAAATGAGAAAGAAATGAGATTGGAATATGTATCTACAATGGAACAAAATGTAGATATTTTCATGAAGCCTTTACCTAAGGATACTTTGAGTATCTCAGAGAGAAGCTAGGGGTGATTTCCCCTCCTGATCAAAACTAAGGTGCATTGGTATGCATCAATCTGATGCATTTCACAGTCATATCTTGTGATCAGGATTGATGAGGTGGCTACTACTCAAGGGGAGCAGTTAGATATTCATATTTATGAGATTTTGTGTTTGTAAATATGTGTCTTTATCATTGATGTCAAAGGGGGAGAGATTCATATTAAAAACTATGTAATGATTTCTGTGGGTGACAATATTTGTAGTGGGAGACAATTATCTGACAGAGTTGTTGATTTCTTTGACATTGATTATTTTCCACATCATATGTTTCCATAAATGCCAAAGGAGGATATTGTTATATTTATGAGGATATTGTTGGATGAGTATTGCAAATATGTGCTTATGAGATATCTTTGAGTGTTTGAGAGATGTGTTGTCATTGATGTCAACATATTTTCTTTGTCTAGTGCAGTGATGTAGTGAAGTTCAGCTGGTTTATGTTGTATGTTTATGATCAATGTTTGTCGATTAAAGGGTTTGTAGAGTATTATCTCTAGTTGGTTCATTCAATATTTTGGTCTACATCACTTCACATTGTAATATCTTAATTTGTGGATTTAGAATTATGTTTGGGATGTTGATGTGTGTCCTCAATTCAAGTGGTTCATGGTTTGGAGCTCCACAAGTAATTTTTATAGGTTGATAGTTTAGTTAATGTTTCTGAAGTTCGATATGATGATGATGATGATTCTTGTAATTTGAGTTGGTGTGGATGTTGATTTGGTAATGCATGGTGCTTGTGGATTTTAGGCCCAATATGGAAAGCTAATGTACTGAGAGGGGAGGGGTGAATCAGTACTTCAAATCCTTTTATCAACAATATCTTTACTGTTATGCATAAACCAAAAACTGTTGTAACATAACATAAAGCTAAAACAAATGAGTAACAATCATACATGATTCACTCCATAACACATATATTTTGGTTACGCAGAAACTCTTGGTTAGAAAGAAAAACTGCAGTGGGGATGGCACCCACAACTTCACTACTACAATAATAAAGAGTGCTCGGTTAGAGCTACATATTTAGCTATATCTGATAGCTTATCCTATTAGGAGTAACAAGATCTATTAGATCTATCTTTCTAAAGGATTTAACAACACTTTATATAAATGTTGAACCTAGTTAGAGGATTTACAATTTATAGACTTGATTAGAGTCTTTTACCTTGTTAAAGGTTTCTCTTACAACTTCAAAATATTACAATAAGACTTTACAAATATCTGCAACTTTACATCTGAAATGCTGTAGCAGATTCTATAAGCTCAAAATAAGATTACCTTGCCTATAGTATACCCCGGCAACTCATAAAGTAACTCGGTAAACCCTTCTATTTAATCTATTCTTTGACTGTTCTCTTATAACCTTCTCGGTGACCTATGTGTCTCTGTAACAGTCATAATACTCTGTGATTTTTCATGTATCACATAAGTCTTGCTTCATACACATATGCACACACATTTCTCTTATTCACATATATCTCTAACCCTAAATTCATGTTGTATAAATAGATTTCTTATGTCGGTGATCTGATTCATTGCTTTGATCTTACAAACATGATTTCTCGAATGAATAACTATGTAAAATATTTCATTGGTTAGATGACCTCAAAATTATACAAAATCTATATGTGCAATTTCCAATGCGATAACGGTTCTATGTGCCTCGATCTTGTAACACGTTTTCATATGTGTGTCTAGGTTCAATGAATCTGATAACATGTTTCACTCAGTGTATATCAACTTGGTGTATTATCTTTACTACTTGGTAGACATGAAATAACACTCGGTAGACAGCTCGATGTAGACTGGGCTTTGTGACTATTTTCCTTCTATAACTGACTAGACTATTCCAACTAAATATTTTGGTAGTGGTAACCAACTAGAGTATATAGAATGACTTTGTATATAAAACTAATGGCAATTTGATAAGTAGTAACAATCTCCCCTTTTGACATTAGTTGAGATGTTTGACAAAACTACTTTCAAAGTCATTACTCAAAAATCTGTATACTTTACAAAATTTGACTAAACATACAGTATATACATTAGTCAATGAAATAGTATAATCAAATATTCTCCCCTTATCAATATTTTTTTCAAAACTCTGATTATGTGTGCCCGGTGATCAATACTCTGTAATCACTGTTCTTTCCTCTATTCACTACTCGGTTCACTGCTCTTGGATACTCTGCTTATTCTACTCATTCTCTGCTCGGTATACTCCTCCTATATACTATACTCTGATTGTTTCACACTTTGAATACTATACACTCCCCTTGTGTACTTTGATGCTATATATACTCTTGATGATATATACTCTTGATGATATACTCCCCCTTTTTGACAAACATCAAAATTTAGTTACCATTTGGAGGTGGCAACTGATCAAAAATGGATTTGTACTTTGTGTTGGCTTTGGTGAGAGCGACAGAGAGTGCATCCTTTACACTGTCCATTAAAGAATTATGTGCATTAATATTAGCCAATAATGAAATTAAGCCATCTAAAGTGCTTCCCTCTTTTGTAGTAGAGAGGTAAGTGGCTCGGTTTAGCTATTCTTGAATGGATGAAAGATGAGGAAGGAATAATGTTTGAAGTGTCATTATGTCCATCCTGATCTTGTGTTCTTCATTCCTCAGTTCCAATTGTTGAGCCATGAGCTGTTGTAGCTTAGTATAAAAATTCTGAATTGAATTGGGCTTGGGGATCAACTTATTTGAGAGATCGGTGATCTCTTTCTAAATTGCTTCTATTTTATTCTTAATGTCCTTAAGGAATAAAGAAAATGTGCAGAGTTTCTGAAATAATGAAAGAATGTGCTTGAGTTGAGGGGACAACTCAACAATAAATTTGACAAGTTTTACCTTGCCAACAGCAATTGATTTCTATACTTCCTCTATCATTTTAGCAGTTAGCTCCTTGTCTTTTAGTTTGCTCAAGTATTCAGATGCATCTACTCCAGATGTCTCAATCTGATTTAGGAGTTCATCCAATTGAATATGGATGGTTGCATCGGTTGATACTGTAGCTGAAGGTAGCATATCTGATAGTAAGGTCTTTACCTTCTGAAGTACTTTATTCTTCTTTTGTATGGCCAGTTGCTTCTCCTGTTCGGCCTTTTCTTTGCACAGTTCACTGAATTCAGTGAGTGCTTGCCCTTTCAATTTGGAGATGTCTACATTGGGCAACACTATCGGTTTCGATAAATCAATTTTGAAACTATGCTTTTTCAACTTCTTTTCTTTACCTTTCACTGGGTGAACCACTACAATAGCTTGAGAGGCTTGAGGACCCTTGGTAGGTTGCTTGGTAGAGACAACACTTTGGTCGATTTCTTTAGCCTCGGTAGTGTCCTTTGGTATCTCAGTGCTTGGTGTCTCAGCTGTAACATTTTCCATGCTAGAAGGTGCTTGAGAGGTTTGTTCTTATGAAGTACCTTCTGCTGTAGAATTTTGACCTTCGGTGCCTTCACCTGTATCTTGAGGAGCTTCGGTTGTAGCAGGTTAATTGATCGGTGGGTAAGGCTGAACTTGTTCCAAAACAGATTCACTAGAGACAAGTTTTGCATAAGCAATGCTTTCTATCATTTCTTGTTTAGGTGCCTCTGCATCGATGATATCTTCATCTATTTGAATGGTGTCAGTAGGGTCTTGCTCGGTGACATCAGGCTCTTTCCATTGTAGATTGTTCACTAGCATTCTTTCTTCAAAAGATGCCCTTCTATTGTTCTTTTGTTTCCTTCTCCACTTCTATATACAGGCCATTCATCAATTTCAAGGCCTTTTGTTTTACTGTAAATTGTGTTTGGCTATTTGTCATATGTTCTTTTATTTCATCAACCAACATATCAGGAAAGAGATGCACCAAACTTCTTTCTCTAATTTGTTTCTCTGAGTCTAGGGCATATTGCCATCTGGTTTCAATATGTGCATATAATTCCTTAGGAATAGAATTACATACTTCTAATGGGACCACTCAGAATTTTAGAAGTGTGCAAATGACAGCTTCTTCAATTTGCCTCTTTTCATCAGCATATCTAGATTTATATTTGACAAATCTGAATCCACCAAATCCACCATATTCCTTCAGATTTTTACAAAAAATTTCTACACTATGTACATCTACCTTCTTGCTTTTCACAATCTAAAATTTATATGCATCTTCAAATTCGGTATCACTTGACTCTTTTGGAAAAATGAGTCTCTGAGTAGATTTCTTGTAAGTTCTAGTTACCTTAGGAATGACAATAGTCTTTTGTTTCTTACTCGGTGATGTAGCAGATGCCCTTGTGTTAGGTCTCTTTGTTGGAGGGGTCGGTAGGGCCATTGAAGTGTCCTGTTTCTTTCTCTTCAACACTTTTCCCTTAGGCAGTTCGGTGCTAAGTGCTATGGCTACTTCTTGGGCTTCTATCTCCTCTTCGATGATGGCTAGAAATCCTTTGATATGTGTGGAGGAAGACTCTTCTCTGAATTTCTCAGTTAATGCCTTAATCATCTTTGATGCCTTCCTTGTAGCTTTGGGTACTACAATGCTCATCTTTACTTTTTCTTTCACCTCGTCATAGGTTCCATACCTCAGCTCGATAGTATGCCTTGGCAATGATAGATAGGCATCAATTTGTTGTTGTGTGATATCAAAATCAATCTCATAACCCATTGGTGGCAAAGATTGGGTCCTCGGTTCAACAACATTCACATAACAGTAATCGGTGTCGACCTCAAAACATATTTCATCTTTATATTTTTCTACCAGCTATGGTGGAATCCGGTACCTATTATGCATTTTCTCTTGGAACTTTCTGAAGTAATCATCCATTATATCATTAAAGTTATCACCTAACTTCATGATGAAGTCATTGATCTGATGGGTGATTGGTCGGTGTAGTTCCCAAACAACTTTACCGACTATTGGAAAAAACTTCTTAAAGTAGAAAAACATACATATGAGTAGTGATCCAAATTTTAGAGTATTTGCCAAGTTGTTCTTCTCTGGCTTCCTGATTGTGTTCAGATTTTCAAACAAGTTCTTCAACAATACTTCACACAAGTCAATTTTCATGCCTTTCTTAACAATTTTGTATGCTAAGTCCACTGCTGCACAGGGTACACTATTTTCCCTTGCCGATTGGAAGAAATAGTAACCAATTACTCTAATGAGAAACTTGAGTTCAGGATCAGTGACAATGTTCAATTTTAGACCTCTGCAATAAGATTCTAATCCAGTCAAACTGATCAATTCCTTCTGTGATATCATTTTCTGTGCTCAAGCATGATCCTAGATAGGATAACTGATGATCAGATGAATGATTTCTTTAGTGATCTTAAACGGTTGCTCTTGTAGCCACATGAAATCATCATGCACTCAGCTTAGTACAAACTTGACCCACTAGGGTTTGAACACACGGGGATAGGTTAGGGCCTTACTCAATCCCTTGATTTTGATATGCTCATACTTGCTATCAATTTTACCATTTGTGCACAATTCATCATATGCATCTTTGATCTCAACATGACTGAGTTCTTCAACACGGCATTTTGTGAAGAATCTCACATCCTCGACTAACAAGACTCGATCTGGGATGAGTGAAAAGGCAGTTTTGTCATCCAGTTCAGATGCAATTTTGGGAGTCAAAGAGTATTTTAGTGAGGGCTTCTCTACATTCTTGACAACAATGGGGTTTTGGATCTTAGGTGCCATTTTGATTTCAGATAAAAATTGACATAGGAACCTTAGGGTTTGAGAACTTAACAAACGACAGATGCTTCACACTTAGTAGATAATAACAACTTAATGAGTTTGGTAAACCAGCTTAGCAATGCGATGAGATTCGATGTAAATACCTTAGATTTTGCTTTGAAGATGGTTTGATCGCCTTGATTCACTCTGCTCTGCTTCTCAAAAACTTGGTGAATGAAAATGACTGCGAAAAACCTTTAAGTACTCAAAAATACCTTATCGGGCTCCGTGCAAGTTAGGTCAAAACATTAAATGCACTCGATTCTACTTAACTTTCTTTCCCTTTTTTTTTTTTTTTGCGCTTTAACCGAGTAACCAAATTTCCTTCATATACCGACTTGACAGGCTTCCTGAATTCACCGACTTGACAGATTTCCTGTAAAGTGCTCCAAAAGACTTTGATAGAATTTCAAACTTACTACTACATCTTACTATGCAGATTTTGAATTTAGTACATACTAAAATAGGAACTGTTTAAGATATAACCTTGTGAGAATGTAGTCCCTTCATACCTTTACTGATTAATTTGGAGTGGGAGCACATAACTCGGTATGTAAGGTGCTTTCTTTATTTGACACTATTTCCTTCTTTCTCCAAATCATTTTTAGTTTCTCTTTTATTTCCTCAGTGCCTTCTCTAGGTTGATCTCTACAATCTCCAGCCAAGTGTCCAACTTTGTGACAATGAAAACATGCCATACCAGGATTTCTCCATGATCTTTGGTTATTCATTCCAAACCTTATAAACTAGTTGGCACTTATATGTCCATATCTTCCACAACATTCACACCATATCCTTGTATTGTAATCCCATGGTACTATAGACTATTGTCGGTAAGGATCTGTGTGAGTTTGGTAACCTCTAGTATTTTCTCGGTGTGCAGACCACATGTGGTTCTTTTGCTTAAACCAACACTTCTCGGTACTATGTCCATATCTATTGCAGTTTTTACAAAACCCTTTGAATTTTGCCTTCTGATAATTATTAACAAATTTTTTCCTACATTGATTAGATGTGTGACCATATTTATTGTAATTGTAACAATAACCATTGGTCTTAGTGGCATTCGGTTGCTTACCTTTTCTGGTTTGACACATGTTGGCAGTATGACCTTGATTTCCACAGTAGTAGCAAATAGGCTTCTTCCTTTTGATTTTATTCCTTTTTCCAGCTTGTTTTGATGATTCTCCTTTCTCAGTAGTGCAGATTCCCTTCTCGGTAGAGTCTTTTCCTTTGTGACCGACTCCTCCTTCTTTGTAGGGTCGTCTTGTATTTAGTTGCTCATCCAACATCTTTGATGCTTCAGTGTTTCCTTGGATTTCTTCTCTGTTTCAAGTTCATTTCTCAACCTTGATACTTCAAGTTTCAATGCTTGATTCTCTTCATCTTTCAAATTTGCTTTATGATGTGCATAACCTAGTTGATCTATCATATTTTGTTGAATCCCAGTCAACCTTATGATTTCATCATCCTTATCAGATACTAAAGCTTCAAGTTGTTGTTTCTCTCTTTCTAGATCTCTTACTTTGTCCTCGGTTGTCCTCAATGCATCAAGATTTTCAGTGATCTGTGTTTTGAAATGTTCATGTTCTCTTTTCATTGCTTTTAGTTGATCAGCCAGTGCTTTGTTCTTTTCTTTCAATTGTCCAATCATTTCTTTAGTCTCTTCAAACATATTGTTCTCAGATGATGTCTCAATTTGTTCCACTAACTCTTGAGAGTCCTGCAAATCATTAGATAATCTTCTTCTCACTTTCAAAGATTTTTGCATTTGCCTTTGCATGTCTACAATCACTTGATTAGTATGATCCAATTCTTGTTGTAGATACACAATCCTCCGAGATTGTTTGTAGCCTTCCATTGATAAGATCTTTCTCTTTAGGCAGTTAAACCATTTTTCAAGATTCAAGCTTTGATACCAATTATTAGGCCCAATATGGAAAGCTAATGTACAAAGAGGGGAGGGGTGAATCAGTACTTCAAATCCTTTTATCAACAATATATTTACTGCTATGCATAAACCAAAAACTGTTGTAACATAACATAAAGCTAAAACAAATGAGTAACAATCATACATGATTCACTCCATAACACATATATTTTGGTTACACAGAAACTCTTGGTTAGAGAGAAAAACTGTGGTGGGGATGGCACCAACAACTTCACTACTGCAATAATAAAGAGTGCTCGGTTAGAGCTACATATTTAGCTATTTCTGATAGCTTACCCTATTAGGAGTAACAAGATCTGTTAGATCTACCTTGCTAAAGGATTTTACAACACTTTATATAAATGTTGCACCTAGTTAGAGGATTTACAATTTATAGACTTGATTAGAGTCTTTTACCCTGTTAAAGATTTCTCTTACAACTTCAAAATATTACAATAAGACTTTACAAATATCTGTAACTTTACATCTGAAATGTTGTAGCAGATTCTATGTGCTCAAAATAAAATTGCCTTGCCTATAGCATACCTCGGTAACTCATAAAGTAACTTGGTAAACCCTTCTGTTTACTTTGTTCTTTCACTGTTCTCTTATAACCTTCTCAGTGACCTCTGTGTCTCTGTAACAATCATAATACTCTATGATTTCTCATGTATCACATAAGTCTTGCTTCATACACATATGCACACACATTTCTCTTATTCACATATATCTCTAACCCTAAATTCATGCTGTATAAATAGATTTCTTATGTCGGTGATCTGATTCATTGCTTTGATCTTACAAACATGATTTCTCGAATGAATAACTATGCAAAATATTTCATTGGTTAGATGACCTCAAAATTATACAAAATCTATATGTGAAATTTCCAATGCGATAACGGTTCTATGTGCCTCGATCTTGTAACACGTTTTCATATGTGTGTCTAGGTTCAATGAATTTGGTAACACGTTTCACTTGGTGTATATCAACTCGGTGTATTATCTTTACTACTCGATAGACATGAAATAACACTCGGTAGACAGCTCGGTGTATACTAGGCTTTGTGACCATTTTCCTTCTGTAACCGACTAGACTGTTTGTACCAACTAAATATTTCGGTAGTGGTAACCGACTAGAGTATATAGAATGACTTTGTATATAAAACTAATGGCAATTTGATAAGTAGTAATAGTGGATATTTCTAGATTATGTGTTATTTGTGTTGGTGGTCTGCAATGATGAGTGAGCACATTATTGATGATGTTCCATGATCACATGGTGTTTTTCATATTCTTGGCCAACATGATTCTTGTAGTGTGTTGCGGATGTTTGATGCATAATTCTTGGAGATGTTTGATATTAGAGGTGGTGATTTAGGTCCATACTATGTCTTAATTGACATTATTTTGTTCTGCATGTGATATTGTACGGTGTATGGTTATATTTTTTTAATTAGGTGATATGTTTTGACCCAACCTTGATGATATTGATCCAAGGTTGATTTCATGTCTAAATAAATGTAATAATAATTGTAAGAGGTGTGTGGCGTGCGAATAATGTATTAATCATTCGAAAGGAGAGAAGAAGTGTGAGAAGAGGATAAAAGTTGTGTTCTTAACTGGAACCATAATCAGGCATTGAGGATGTTATTTCTTAGTTCATGATATTCTAGAAATGATTTAAATCTATGTGTAAGGTAGTGATACTTCCCAGGGTTGTTTCCCTTTGTTGTTTTTTAGCAATGACCTCTAGGCAGTGTGTCTGAATGAATGTGCCAAGAGGTGTCTCTACATCAACCTATTTAAGACATGTAATGTAAATGAAAATTCCAAGAGGTGACTTTGTGAATGCCAATAGGTGAATTTGAAAGTGCCAAGAGGTGAATATGCAAATGCCAAGGGGAGAATAATAGATACATACCTGGTTTTGAGAAAATCTGATGTAAGAGTTTTCTCTAGTTTTGATGATGTGTAAACTTGTCTAAGACTATCTAAGACATATATAAAATGTTGCATCTAGTTTTGGGTGTGAAGCATCTCATGTAAGACTTTTTTTCCTCTAGTTTCAAGAATGAACACCCTATTTAAGACATGCAAAAATATAGTACAGTATGGTACAAAGGGAATGATATGGGTGCTCCTCCCCCCTCCCCCCTTAAGATGTCAACATAGCCCTATGTTGATGTCTTAAGGAAGCTAGAAACAAGGATACAAACCTTCAAGACCAAGGAGATTTCCTTTAGGCAAAAATGCCATAAATCTAAGATAAAGAGGGAATACTCTTGAAGTAAGGATAAGATAGTCGAAAAAGAAATATCTTGCAACAAGTGTAAGGAGAATTTTGGAGGAGAAGAGATATTTTCTCAAAATACATCTACCTACAAGAGGAGTTTCTTGATCAAATATAGAATCTTCTATAAAAAGAAAGGAAGGGGAACAAGAATTCATACCTTCCTCCTATTGCTAGGTGAAAGAGATTCTTCATGAAGGATGACACACTTTTGACCCAATGAGAGGGAGTAAGTTTATAAAAGATATACATTACCAAGTGAGGAAGATCTTGTAGCCAAGTACTTGCACCTCTTTCATAAGAGAAAATCATTGAGCAAACAACAACTTCACACAAGGAATGACATCAAATTATAAGCAAACACTACACAAAAAAGGAAATGTCAATCCTTATATATAGAGAGAGAGAGAGACAGAGAGAGATAATTGTCCCACAAGTGTAAGGACAATGAGAATAATTACAAAACGTCTAAGAAGAGATAAAGCATAAGAAAATAAACAATATACTCACATGAATAAGCATCCAATGCAAGAAAAGACATTAGTATATGTAAAATGTAACTCCAAAGAAGTGGTAATCTTCAAAAAGAGAGATGGAAAGAGAGAAAGATCACAAATTCCCCTAAGGATGTATTAGTCATCAATGCATGAAAAATTCAACACCTAAAGGGGATAGTGATACTTTAGATTGCAAGAGACAAAGGGAAAACACCATCATTTCTCCCCAAGCAAGAGGACAAAGAGAAGAATCACACATTTTCAAAAGAGAGATTATTCATAACAGACGTTGTTAGTCCCAACTAATGTTGAGATGGGAGGGGTGAATCAACACTTTACCAGTTTTACAAAATTAAAACCTTTTAACTCAAGACTGCACTAAATTAATATTCATCAATATAAATAGTTATTGTAGAAGAACGTGGATGCATGAATAGATACACAGTAACACCAAGATTTATCTTTGATGGTATGATGAAAGAATAAGTATCTGGTAGAATACTTAGAGGGGGGTGAATCAGTATATTGAAAAATTGATATAAAGTTCCCAAACTTAAACTCAGTTACACAAAGTAAACATATCTCAGTCAAGATCAATATTTATAAGAATACATGACATCAACCAGTTTAACTATTATGACAAATTAATAGTAAACAACTTCCATCTTGTCAACATGAACAATGCTTAATCTTAACTCAATGTATTCATCTCCCAATGCTTCTAGTTATCATTCCTTATCAGAAGTGAATCAAATCAACAAATAAGATCATAACCACAAAAACATTCACCACTTGACACAAATGTTTATATGTGGAAAACCCAAATAGGTAAAAACCACGGTGAGATCAGACTCACAAGGATAGCTATCTGAACTCTTCTCAAGTTCATCCGGTTAGGAGCCAATCCTATTAAATCTTTACAATAAGTCCTGTTAAGAACTAATTCTGGTTAGGAATCACTCAATTAAGGGATTTACAAATATACCTTGATGAAAAGCACAATACCCTGTTAGGAGTAACCTCGCTGGAGGATTTAAGAATCCAAGCTAATGGACCACCTTGTTAGAGGATTTAATGAGTAACCAAGCTTGTTAGAGCTTACCCGATTAAGGGATTTCACTTATGCTATAATTGTTAAAAAACAACAGGTTTTCTTGATCTATCTGAGTAGCACTACACTTTCTTGATCAAATCCTTCTAAGCCTCAATATGCCTTCACTCAAAGTGCAGATCCATTCATTGGTTAGGTAACAACACACTCAATAGGTTTCTGCTAATCTTGCCTTTAACCTTTACAACCAACTTCATCGACCTTAAATATAAATCAATTAGGTCGGTAACACAACATAAACCTAATTCTCATCATCCAGATTACAAACAGGTCAGTACAATCTTGACCGTTAGAACTCATGACAATCTCTTCACATTCTTCAAGAAAATTCCAACTGCTCCATGATAACCGCTTCATCAGACTTTGTAACTCATCATGCACTGTGCATTAGATGCAATCCACTTTGCTCCTTCCCTAGACAAAAAACAAATGCGCCAAAACAATTTGAACTTATCCTCATATAATGATCACACGTGTCTCCATCATCATGGCTTATCAGATAATAAACCAACAAGCTTGATTGGTTAGGGTTTACCGGTTACATTGCATATAAATGTTTAACCCTTTACACTGGTTCACTGGTTCAACTCAAAAACTTTACATACTGATTTACAACATTTTCACAAAGTTCTTCTTACCAGTTACTAGCCAATATAAAAAAACAACAATATCAGCAACAACATGAATACCATTACTAGTTGAATTGACATCAATGACAATATATCATTAATGCAATATTTATGTAAAATGCCAACAAACTAAAAATGCCAACAATCTCATGGAAACCTAAATAGGAGAAAACCATGGTGTGAGTAGAAACTCACAAAATTTGCACTCTTTTGGAGTATGCATGGTGAGGAGCCATCCTTGTTAGGAGATTACAAAGACACTATTAGGTGCCACCCAATTAAGGGATTTTATTTAAGGACTACTAGTGCCTTTACCCTGTTAGAGGTAGCCTTTTTAAAGGTCTTAGGATCATCAATTAAGATGTCACCTGATTAAAGGATTTTACAAAGGGACCTATCAAAGTCCACCCGGTTAAGGGATTTTGAGTTGTAATGGTTAGAAAGAAATAGGAAGTTGATTTGTTGGAATAGCTACTGATAGCTTGATCAAATCATAATGAAAATCATACTCTCTCTCCACCGGTTGTGTCTACTCTGCACTACACCGGTCCTCTACTCATACCCTTGACTCTGCACTCTTTCGGTCTACTTCCCACAAACTCTACTCTACTAAATCATTTAGCACTTCCACACTCTTCACTCTACACCTCAGATTGTCACTAATAGGATTTGCACTTTGCAAAATTTTTGATCAAAAAGTTTGTGTATGAACTCAAAACACTTTACACTTTTTTTTGACACCTTCAGGTGTTTCCTTAATCAATGCAATCATAGATCTTGGTTGATTTAGAATTCAAATATTCTCACTCTTTCTCTACATGCCCTACAACAATTTCACCAACTACTCAACCAAATCTACCACTACATAACCCAAAAATAGCGACTTCTGGGTCGAGTTCAATCTTTTAAATGCAAACCATAAAATCTACAAGTAATCATGACTTAACTGCATGATAACTACAGATGACTTCACCAACCTCTATTTTGGCATTAACACAAACTCACCAACTCACTTTTTGCCATCGTAATTGTGTAATCGATCACCTCTCCAAGATTTATGGTGACCACCCATCTTCCTTCTGCTTTACCGATATACTAGTATACGACTGCGCTCTTCATTACCGATTCATCCTTTGATGTTGGTTTGTAGTGCTTCCATTAAGCCTCTTCTCCTATTTGCCAATGAGGTTCTAGTTTGCATACAACCTCAATCCTTCTTGCCTAAGTCACCTTATGTGACTTCATCATCATCAGAATGACCAACCTAAAGATCTGACCTCAACATCAATCTTCTTGAGTGACAGACTGGTTAGCTTAGTTTGTCTTCCCTTGAGTTGATTGAACATTCATCTTCTATCTCTTATGTTGCTTCCATGTTGTTTGCAAGTCATCACCTTTGCTACTGAGATACACCACTCCACCGGTCAATGTTAGACATCAATGACAAATCTCAGCTAATATACCGGTTCTTTGGATTAACCGGTTTTGTCAATGGCAACAATCTCCCCTTTTGTCATTGATGGCAACACTTCAAAATATGCCTTATCAATTTCTCCTGCATGTATTTTCTTCATTTATTTCTTTATTTCTATACTGGTCATTACTTCTGCTCTAAGCAATGAATATCTCCCCCTAACACTAGCAATACTCTATTTCAGCAACTTTAGCTCAACACTACTTACCAAAACTCAAACACTATAATCATATCTCGCCCTTTGACAAGAATGCCAAAGATGTATTTCAATACACTTACAAGACTGTTCCCCCTAACTGAAGTAGTCCACACTTATCAATCTATTCATAGAGATTTTTCATAAAGAAATCATACCGGATTGATGTAGAGCCCTTTTTTACTTACTTTAATGCAGGTAGGGGTATCACCCCTAGCTTACCTCTAAGGTATTCAAAGGTGTCCTTATGTAGTGGCTTGGTGAATATATCAGCCACCTATTCATTTGTTGGTATATACTTTCTGTAGTGGCTTGAACCTGTTTGCTCACGTAGTGGTATTTGATAGCTATATTCTTTGTCTTGGAATGGATCACTAGGTTCTTGGATATGTCGATAGCACTAGTGTTGTCATAGTGAATCAGCACAGGTTCAGTCACCTTTTCTTGGACGTCTTCCAATAATTGCTTGATCCATACTATCTATGTATATTTGATTGCAGCAGCCACATACTTAGCCTCAGCTATGGATTGAGAGATGCAATTTTGTTTCTTTCTTGTCCATGACACAATCCTATCTCCAAGAAAGAATGCACCTCCACTAGTGCTCTTTTTGTCATCAATTTTCCCTGCCCAATCTGCATTGGTTAAGACACTTAAATTTAAATCTCCCTTATGTAGATACCAAAGACCATACTCATCAGTCCCCTTAAGGTATCTAAATATTCTCTTAACCCCCAACATATGAGTCCCATTCACTTATTGATCATGGATCGGTAAAGTGTCTCATTCACTTCATGAGCCTCATCATTTTTGGAGAGATTGAAATCTATAACCATTGGAGTTCCAACAGGTTTGCAATCTTCCATTCTAAAAGTCTTCAAAATTTCCCTTATGTACTTGGTCTGGCTAATGAATATACCATTCTTTAGTTGTGATACTTGCAGGCCAATGAAGAATTTTATTTCACCGATCATGGACATTTCAAACTCTTGCTTCATTTGTTTTTCAAAACCTCTACTCATCACATCATCTCGTCCAAAGATAATGTCATCAACAAAAAAAATTGCAATTAGATGTTTTCCTTTTTCTCTAGTCTTCAGATACAAGTTACTGTTATCACTGGTTCTCATGAACCCTATGCTTAACATATGTGAGTGCAACCTCTCATACCAAGCTCTTGGTGCTTTTTTTAGCCCATATAGATCCTTCTTCAGCTTGCGTACCATATCTCTTCCATCTTCTGATATAAACCCTTCTGGTTTCTCTATGTACACTTCTTCCTCTGAAACACTGTTCAAGAATGCCAATTTGACATCCATTTGGTAAACTTTGAACTTCTTGTAAGTAGCATAGGCAAGCAAGATTCTAACCCCTTCCAACCTTGCCACCAGTGCAAAGGTTTCTCCATAATCCAAACCATCTTCCTAAGCATAACCTTTACAAACTAAGCTTGCTTTGTTTCTTACTACTTGACTGATTTCATCCATTTTTTTTCTAAACACCCATTTGGTGCCTATCACATTTTTGTTTTCCGGTGTGGGAACTAGAGTCCAAGTTTCATTTTTCTCAATCTGATCCAATTCCTCCTCCATGTCTTTGATCGAGTCTTCATCTTTTAGAGCCTCCTTTGCTATTTTGTGCTCAATTTTGAAGAGAAGACGGGCATTCTCTCTTGCTATTTTTCTAGTCAATACTCCTGCATCTCTGTCACCAATGATAATTTTAATGGAGTGATTATTTCTGACATACCTTGCTAGTACTGGTTCATTTCTTGGAGCTTCTTCTATCAGTTGTATAGGTTCTACTTCACATGCTTCCTCATTTTATGCTACAATAGGATTCTCTTCAGCAGCTTTGACCAGTACACTGTACTCGAATCCTTGATAATATTTTGGTTCACTCTTGCTATCCTATTCATTTTTCTTAGAGAACTCATCTACTCTAACATTGGCACTCTCTATAATCTTATCGGTCCTTTTATTAAAACATCGATATGCTTTACTCTTTATGGAGTAACCTAAGAAGGTTCCTTCATCACTCTTGGGATCGATCTTTCTAGAGGACTCCTCCCTCTTGATATAGCACCTTCTTCCAAATACTTTGAAATAGCTCACATTGGGTTAGTATCCACACCTTAATTCATAGGGAGTTTTATTTGCCCCTTTCTTCACGTGTATCCAGTTTAAGGTATACATAGCAGTGCTTACTGCTTCTCTCCAGAAGATATGTGGAATATCCTTTTGTATCATTAGAGTGCTCTCACAATCAATCAAAATTCTATACCTTCTTTCAGCAACCCCATTCTGCTAAGATGTTCTCGGTGCAGACATCTATCTCATAATCCCTTGTTCTTCATAGTATTTCATGAAATATTGAGAGGTGAACTCACCTTCTCTATCGGATTTCAGACATTTAAGACTCTTACTAGTTCCTATCTCTACTCGAGCCTCGAAGAATTTAAACATGTGAAAGGCTTCATATTTTTCTTCCAAGAATACAACCCACATCATTCTTGAGAAGTCATCTACAAACAACATGAAATACCGGTCTCCATAGAAACTCTTGGTCCTTATAGGACCACACAAGTCTCTATGAACTAAGTCTAGCACATTCTCAGATAAATAAGATTTGTTGCTAAAACTAGACTCGGTTAACTTTCCTAGTTGATTTTCTTTACATATAGCATTTTCAGGTATCATAATATCAGGCATACCTTTGACAAACTTCATTTTACTGACTTTTGCTATGCTATAAAAGTTAACATGACACAGTCTTTTGTGCCAAAACCAACAGTCTTCTATCTTTTCCATTAGAAAACTACCTACGGTGGTGTCTAGGTGAAACAAATTACCTCTAGATTGTTTACTGGTAGCAATCAGACTTCCTGATTTGTCATTTATTTTGCATGTTCCTTCATTGAATTCTAATCGGTAACCCTTATTTTTAAGTTGTGCGACACTTAACAGACTATATTTTAGCCCTTCTACCCAATAAACATCTTCACAATTTGTTTTATCATTCAGGGCTACAGATCCCTTAGCTTTTACTGCACAAGGAGCACCATTCTTGAATCTCACCATTCTTCCATTGCAATCCTCCATGCTGAGGAATTTGTTTCTGTCACAGGTCATGTGGTGAGTGCAACCACTATCAATTACCCAGTCTCCACAATGGTTTGAACTAGAGATTAGTGTCATATCACTTTCCTCTATGTTATCTTCCTTTACCACTACAAATACAATTCCATCTCTATGTTATCTTCATTCTTCATCGGTAACTCCTTCTACAAGATAGCACTCCTTCATGCTCTTGTCCTTGTAGCTTCTAAAATTATCCTTCCTATCATTGTTAGGACATCTGGATGCAATATGATCTATTCTATTACAAGAGAAGCGCGTCAAGGGAAGTTTACCTCTATAAATTCCTTTTCCTCTTGGTAGTCTTATTGCCAATAGAGATTCAATCTCATCTTGTTCTTGTTCTTTAGATAATAGGTTGTCACATTCATGAGAATGGCTAGTTCTTGTATTAGAATTGTTTCCAGTTACTTTTCATCTCCTTGTTGGTGTAGATATCATGGAAGCTCTGAAGGAAGCATCAATCTTTGGTACACTATTATCATAGTTACTCAGTTCAAAGGAAGTCAACTTATCAATCAGCGAGTCAAGTGAAACACTAACTATTCCCAAGGATCTGAGTTCCTAAATTGTAGAAACCCTTATAAAATATTGTGGTATCAAGGTTCTAAATATTTTGCTAACCACATCATCTTCTTCAAGATTTACTCCAGCACTTCTAATAGAATTTACCACATCCTTTATTGTTTTACTATATTGTTCTATATTTTCTCCTTCTTGCATCCTCATCTAATCAAATTTTCCTCTCAATTTGTCCACTTTAGCCTTTCGAACATGAGGATCTCCTCCATAAACAATCTTCATCCTATTCCATATCTGATAGGTTGTTTTCAGATCCTGAACCTCAACATACTCATTATCAGATTGAGTGTTATCAATCAGATCCATAGTAGAAATGTTGTGTTGCCTTTCTTTGATCTGATCTGCAGTGAGAACCCTTGTAGGTTCATTGTACTCTATGATTACATGATTCCAATATTGATCTCCTAGGGTTCTTAGGTAGAGCTTCATTCTACCACACCATAAGGTATAATTCTCCATAGAGAACTTAGGACCCTCCTTTCGTATCATCTTGGATCTTTCCTTAATCTATTAAGCTCTTCTGAATCTAAGGACCAGTGCTCTAATACTAATTGTTAGTCCCAAACGGTGTTGAGAGGAGAGGGGTGAATCAACACTTTACGAGTTTTACAAAATTAAAACCTTTAACTCAAGACTGCACTAACTTAATATTCATCAATATAAACAGTTATTGTAGAAGAACAAGCATGCATGAAAAGATACACAGTAACACCAAGATTTATCTTGTCGAAACCCAAATTGGAGAAAACCACGGTGTGAGTAGAAACTCACAAAATTTGCAGACTTCTACAGTATGCCTAGTGAGGAGCCATCCTTGTTAGGAGACTACAAAGACACTGTTAGGTGCCACCTAGTTAAGGGATTTTATTTAAGGCTTGTTAGTGCCTTTACCCTATTAGAGGTAGCCTTTTTAAAGGTCTTAAGATCATCAATTAAGAAGTCACCTAGTTAAGGTATTTTACAAAGGGACCTGTTAAAGTCCACCCGATTAAGGGATTTTGAGTTGCAATGCTTAGAAAGAAACAAGAAGTTGATCTACTGGAATAGAAATGGATAGCTTCATCAGATCACAATGTAAATCATACTCTATCTCCATTGGTTGTGTCTGCTCTACACTACACGAGTTCTCTGCTCATACCCTCAGCTCTGCACTCTCCCGATCTACTTCACACACACTCTGCTATGCTAAATCATTTAGCACTTCCTCACTCTTCACTCTGCACTTTAGATCGCATCTCATAGGATTTTCACTTTGCAGATGTTTTTATCAAAAAAGTTTTGTATGAACTCAAAACACTTTATACACTTTGTGTCGTCACCTTTAGGTGTTTCCTTAATCAATGCAATCACATTTCTTTGTAGATTTCAAATTTAAATCTTCCCGCTCTTTCTCTGCACGGTCTGCAACAATTCCTCCAACTACTCAAACAAATTTTCCACTTCATCCCCCAAAAATAGCGATTTCTAGGTCGAGTTCAGTCTTTTAAATGTTAACCAAAAAATCTATAAGTAATTATGGCTTAACTGTATGATATGTAAAGTTGACTTCAAAAACCTTTAGTTTGGCATTGATACAAACTCACCAACTCACCTTTTCCCATTGCAATTGTGTAACCAAGCACCACTCCAAGATTTATGGTGACCACCTATCTTTCTTCTACTTTATCAGTCTACCAGTATACCACTGCACTCTTCATTACCGGTTCATCCTTTGATGTCAGTTAGTTCTTCCATAAAGCCTCTTCTCCTATTTTCCAATGAGGTTTCGGTTTGCATACAACCTCAAGCCTTCTTTCTTAAGTCACCTTCTGTGACTTCATCATCATCAGAATGACCAACCTGAAGATCTAACCTCAACATCGATCTTCTTGAGTGACAGACTGGTTAGCTTAGTTTGTCTTCCCTTGAGCTGATTGAACCTTCATCATTTGTCACTTATGTTGCTTCAATGTTGTTCACAAGTCATCACCTTTGCTACTGAGATACACCACTCCATCGGTCAGTGTTAGACATCAATGACAAATCTCAGCTAATATACTAGTTCTCTGGATTAACCAGTTTTGTCAATGTCAACAGATGTGTCATTTCAAAAAAATAATACTTCCTAACCAAGGAACACACATGAATTCACATGAAGGATAACTCTATGAAAGAAATAACATCAAGTTATGAAAAATGCAATCCATAAAGGAAATGGTGAAACTTTAAAGATGAGAGATAGGATAGAAGTAAGAGAGAATCATCTTGCTACCTCAAGATATTTGAAATTGAAAAATAACCACCTCTTATGACAAAGATCCCCCAACTAAGTTAACTCCTTATGTCATGGGTGAAAGGAGTTCTAAGGATCTACATTTTCACCAAGAAAGAGAGCAAGATCTATTGAAAGACATATATGAGCATAATCGTATTGTTCTTGAACAAATTCCTTAAAAGCTTTATTCTTTTTTGAGAGAATGAGAACCACCATGATGAAAAATACAATATCCACTACCCTCCTTATACTTAGTGCTAAACTTCACAAAAGGAAAAATAATATTCTTGTCATACTTCAATTTCCAAAAGATTCTAGTTGCCAATTTTTCATCATCATCATTATGTTTAGGCTTTTTCTTTTGAGATTGAGGACAAGGATTATTATTAGAAGAAGAAGGATTGTCATCTATGATTTTAACTTTACCACTATCAATAAGTTCTTTCATTGCATTTTGAAATTTAGGAAAATCATTAGTATGATGATATTGAGATTGGTTAAATGAATAAAGATGAGATTTTGAAGAAGAAGTACTTTTATGGGAACAAATGTCTTGTTGTCTTGCAAGATGGTCTTTGAAATCTTGAATCCTAAGGAGGTCATCTATAGGATAATTATAATAATTTCCTAGGCCTTTTGAGGTAATTTGTGTAGGAGGGTTTAGGGACTCAGATTCCTTGTTCAAATTTTCCAAGTCTTCATCCTCTAAAACCTTATTTTGATATTATGTTAAAGTCACTCCTATAAGAATCCTTTAATTGATAAGGTTGAGGAACATTGTAATAAATTTCTTTGAATCTTTTAGTGTAGGGATATTTAGAAGGAATGAAGTGATTATTATATGAAGAAAGAATATCTTGCGAAGGAAGATTTTCCTTTCTTCCATCGTGCATATCCTCTTAGGTAGATTGCAAAGGAAGATCCTTATCATCTAAGGCTGTATATTTTCATAATGTTATGTGGGTGAGAGATCATGCATAAAATTAATGATATCATCTTCTCTACAATTTTTTTGGTGTCTAAGATAGGATCTAGGAGAATAAGGAGGATCTAAAGAGATGGAAACATTAATATTTTGAAATTTACCCCCTTGTGCAAGGGTATGTGTATGAGAAGAATATGGGGCTATATTTCTCCTCAATGATTTCTCTCCATTAGAGAGATCATTGATAGGAGTATTAGCTATTTCTTTATTCACATTAGATACCCTAGGAGAGGTACAAGTATTAGGTTTTTCATTAGCATCTTTAGAATTGGGATCTACAAAAGGTTTGAGGTGATCTATATATGAAATGCACTTTCCTAGAAAAATCACCATAAAACAACATGTACTATAAATGAAAACTTTGAGATCAAATTGATTGAAAGGAAATAATTTTCTTAGTCTAAAAACGCAATATGTCAAAGTGCTATGAATAAAAAAGAAGCATTATGAAATGAAAAAACCCATTATCCAACACATGATTTTGATAAATATAAGTGAAAACCAAGGTAATCATATGTCAAATAACAAATAAATCAGATTTATTAAGAGCCATAATGAATGTTGAAAAGTGGGGCAATCCACAAATCAAATTAACCATAATAAATTAGGGGTTTTTATAATTTAAACCTCTAAATTTATATAATTTGATTAAAATGAGATCTATGAATTTGAATTTGAATTTTAAAATGTTGCCAAATAAGATCTCAAACAATTTATCCAAATTAAGAAAATCACAAGCTCAATTTTAGAATTAAAAATTAGGGTTTTTGTGAAATTAATCTCTACATTTTTTAAATTGAATCGAAAACTAAACTTGTAAATGTAAATTTGAAATTTAAATTGCATAAACACTTAGATCTGAGAACATAAATTAGAAATAGAGGTGTAAGGAGTCAAGTTCACCAAAATTTAATGGGTGAAAAATAAAGGTTTCCACTATAGAAGGGTAAGAACTACTAATTTTACAATTACATTCAGAAGAGGGGTGAATCCAATAGATTTAGTCACAAACAAGTAATGATAAGGAATAAGATACTAATTGGATTCAAGGGGGTAAATTTGGCTTTCCCTCTTTTGTGAGTTGAATTGTTGAAATTAGGTTGAAGTTCTAAAAATGAAGATAAAAACACAGAAAAAGTGAGCTACAGTTGTCAAATTGAGTCATGCACCTAAATCTGAGTAGTATATGCAGGTTCAGACCTGATCCACAAAAAAACTCCAAAAATGTCAGGGCCAAAGCGTCTTTCCCTCTAGTACTAACTTTTTGCACACAAAAGAGGGTTGATTTGTCTCTTTGAATAATGCCTATTTTGAAGATCACAACTCCATACCTATTTCTTACACACAGAAATAAAGGGAAATAGGTTGGGAATAGAGGCTTACATAAGTCAAATCCTTGTTAAGGAATAAACCTTCATTGAAATATTGCAAATATTGAAATAAATAATGGAAATATATACCTCGGATCTACAATAACTAGTAAAGATGCTTTTCTTCTTGAATGTAATCACATATGTTGTATGAAATGGCATGAACATAACAAAACCCTAATCACACACACATGCTTGCAAATGAAAGATGTATTGATGCTCCACAATTAATGAATTAAGAATGCATCCTTGAATACCTCTAAAAATGCTTAATGATGAATGCTTCAATGTTTGAATTCTTGATGATGATAATTTCACCCTTGTTTCATGTATCCTGTATATGCAAATGAGAGGGGAAAAGCTCCTTATATACTTCTGCGTAGAAAAAAGTATTAATTTTTTGACATAGGCTGACATAGTGAGATATTTCCCACTCATTTTTTAGAATGAAATGGGGGACAAAGATAGGGCCCAATTAAGGGGGACCAAAGCATGGTGCCCTATTGCCAATTAGGACCCGTAAAGTAGAAAATTGGATCTTAGTGACTCCCCACCTAGGAGAGAGAAAGGAAGCCACTAGGATGATTTTCACTTGCGAGGAAATTTACATTCAAAAGAGGGGCTTGAATCCACTAGATCCAAATCCGAGGGAAACAAGGATGTGAATTCCAAATGGATTGCAAGGGTTGAAGTGTGATTTACCCTATTTTCTAAATGAGAAAGTTGACTTGTTGACTATGCGGAAAAGAGAGAGAAAATGAGTGAAATGAGGAGCTACCAATTTGGGATTGTGTTGTAATTTTGGATCTGATATAATTAGACTGATGTGGATCTTCCCTGCAAATTTGGAGAAAATCCATCAGGACCATGGCGGGAATGTACATGGTCCTCCACAAAATCTGCGAAATAAAAAGGGTTCTTCTGTTTGCAAAGGAAGCCCAAACCTGTAATTACAGTTGTGCACCTACAACCTACATAAAAGAGAGAGGGAGAATGTTTTTGGATAGGGGTTTTCCTCAATCAAACCCTGATTGAGGAATCAACCTTGAAATAAAGTACTTGCAAATGCTTAAATGTAAACAATGGAAATGTATACCTTGTAGATCTGCAACTTGTTGATGATGATTTCTTTGCTTCTTGAATGTAACCACAAATGTTGTATGAAATGGAATGTAACATGAAAAGACCCTAACACACACACATGCTTGAAAATGAATATTGTAATCTTTCTCCAATGGAGGAATTAAGAAGAATTTAATGCTAGAATGCTTGATGATGACCTTGAAATCCAACATCTTATCCTTATGCCTCTTCTCCTCTATCTCCTTTTTTCATCCGTCTATCCATTGTCCCTCAATGAGAGTATCGAATTCCCTTTTATACATGCATCCAGGATTAATTTTCAACTATCGAAGGCCGACAAAGAGGAATTGCAAACCCCAAAGACAAATTATGCATAGGAGATGGGGCAAACCTGACATAGGGCCATCCTAAGGGGTGGTGACTCTTGGCATATGATGAAGCAGTGATAATGTATGTTGTCATTGATGTCAATAAGTTCTCAAGAATGTGAACTAATATAAAGATTGGAAGCGATTATGGTCAACCGGGATGGAGTGGACCAGTGTTGGGGTTCACTAAGTGTGACTATTGGCTGGTAGTCTCAATTCAGCTCTAGGGTTACTGGTTTGTCTAATGTAGTGCAATTGATGATGTTTTGTGACCAGTTAGTTAAGGAATAAGGATACGGATCAAGATTCCATGTCAGCTGTGTGCACATGAAGATTGAATGCATTGAATGCCTACATTGGGAATGAGTGACTTTCTTAGTGATGTGTGAAGAGCACGTGATGGGTTATTGACTTCTAGATATGGTGAAGATTGGATGATATAGAATGTCTTGAGATCTATTTTAGATCATTTCATTCTATGTAATTTGTTTGGACAGTCAGGATTGGACTGCTTGTAAATGTAAAATTGAAATATTTAGGGTTTATGGTTTATGCTACCGACCTAGTTGTTGTCTATAAGGTCCAAGAGTTTTGTTATTACAGTAGTTGGCAAAAGTTATGTTTGTGTCTGCATGTTGGAGATTTGATACTTGCCAAACGAGTGAGGAATCTACAAAGTGTGATCGCAGAAGAGAGGAACTAGAAAGGAACTTCCTTAGCAAGAAGTGTTATTATCAGATTGGTGTTTTACCTATTGTCTTCTAACCATTTCAACAGTAGATAAATCCCTTAACTGGGTAGCTTTAATAGGCTTTGTTGTAAATCCTCTAACTAGGTGGCTCAAGGTTATTGAGTTATTTAAATCCTCTAGCGAGGTAACTCTTAATAGGGTTTTAACCTTTAGCAGGGTATATCTCCATCCCTTAACCATGTCATCCCTAACAAGACCTTTTTTGTAAAGTCTTTAACTGGACTAGGCTCCTAATAGAGCGGACTTCAAAAGAGTTCACAAACATCTTGTGGGTATTCATTCCCACAGTGGTTTTTCCCATTTAGGTTTCCACATGAAATATCTGTGTTATGGGTTGTGAGTTTTTCATGTGATGATTGTGTGATTCTAATTAAGTTAGATATGCATGTAGTGTTAAATGGTTGTGGTATTATTCATACAACTCATGCATGATTATATCGATGAAGTAGTCATCAAGATTTGAGATCTGTTTAATGTTGTCTAAAGTACTTTTGTTTAACTAGTTTAGATATCTGAATTATTTATGTTTAACCGGTGTTGCTATGGTTAAGTACAGTGGTGAAGACAACCTGTTAGCTTGGTTTTAATATAATTAAGTGTTGAAGCATTTATTTTTGTGTACTGATACACCCCCACCTCTCAGTACTAGTTAGGACCTTAGTAGTTCATCATTATTCATCAATTGGAATCAGAGCACATCCAGGTCCTCAGTGATATAAGCTTAACCGCTTGAGGCAAAAGATCTTGTTGTAATGATGAAGAGGGAAGGTCCTAAGTTCAGCATGGATAACTTTAAAATATGGAAGGACAGGATGAAGATATATATCAAGAGTTTGGGTGCACAACACTGGAACAATGTTGAGAATGCCTATGTAATCCCCTCTGGCATTCTAATCGATGATAAAAAAAGAGAGATATAAGAAAATGTGCAAGTCATGGAAGCCCTTATTAGTAGCTTGTCCGATGTAGAGTTCATTGATGTACAAGATAAGGAAAATCTGAAAGAAGTATGGGACAAACTAGAATCCATTTAAGGCAGTGATGAACATGTCAAGCATGCTAAGGAAGAAAGTCTTAGAGGAAAGTTTGAAGATATGAGGATGGTTGAAGGAGAGACCATTCAGTAGTATGGCATAAGAATCAAAATGGTGGTTGGAGAGATCAAGATCACTGGTGAAACAATTGATAATGCCACTATTGTCAGTAAATTTCTGAGATCACTTTTACCGGTCTATGCAATCAGGGTTGCTACTATTCAGGGGCTAATGTCTATCAACAAAACCAATGTATCTTTAGACTCTATTATTTAAAGGTTGACTAGATATGAATTGAATGGCTATGATGGTAGTGCTTAGAAGAACAAGTCAGCCTTCAGAGCGTCTGCTTCCTCCACACTAACCAAGAAAGGAAAAGAGGTCAGTACCAGTTATGAATCTAGGCCAAGCAAAGATATGGATGATGAGGAGATTCTGATGGAGTTTGAAGCTCTTCTTGCCAAGAGACCTCCAAAAGGTACCAAAAAATAGAGAGGTAATCTTCCTCTAAAGTGTTTTTCCTACAGTAAGATAGGACATATAGTTGTTAACTATCCTAACAATGACAATAAGGATAAACCAGAGAGGTTTACGTAGTATAAAGGAGTAGATAGGATAAATTGTCTTGTTGTAGTGGATGAAGATGTTACCGATGAGGAATCTGAGGATAAAAAGAATGAGGACATAGTGTTTGTGGCTATCAAGGAAGAGTTGTCTGAGCAGAAAGCCCTTGTCTCACATATTGACAACTCTAACGAGTGGATCATTGATAGCGGGTGTTCTCACCACATGAACAGTGAGCGGAGAAAGTTTCTGCCTCTTTAAGAATATGATGGTGGTGTTGTCTGATTTGGTAATGATGAACCTTGCATGGTGAAAGGAAAAGGATCCATATCACTAAATGGAAAGAGAAGTGTGGATGATGTCTACTGGGTGGAAGGCCTTAAGCATAATCTTTTGAGTGTTTCTCAACTGAATGACAAAGGACTCATACTGGAATTCAAAGGTGGAGTTTGTAGAATAATTGGAAAGAGTGGTGTTTCTCTTTCTTTAACTGGGCAGAAACTATTGATTCTGCTGTGAGGGAGGTTACACATCCAGCTTGCTCGCTCGGGTAGTCCTTCATTCCTGTGTTAGTTAGGGAGATAACTTCTCTTGGAGAACTTATTGCCACTAGTAAGAAGACCAGATGAAACCCGTTTCAGTTGAATACCAATATTAGTTAGTGCTTGATGGTGAAATTTTATGACAGCTGGATATGGCATAGGAGACTTTGTCGTATAAATTTTTAAAATATTGTAAAGAGTAGTAAGATCAAGGCAGTAAGAGGATTGCCTTTGCTGAACAAACTAGAGAATGCCTTATGCAGATAATACCAACTCGGGAAGATGTCTTCCTCAACATTCAAAGGTAATTCTTCTTCCGCAGAGAACTTACTTGATCTAGTTCACACCGATCTATGTGGTCTGATGAAAACTAGAAGCATTCAGGGAGATTGATACTTCCGTATTCTTACCAATGATTGGTCGAGAATGATGTGGGTTACATTCTTGAAAGACAAATCTAAGGCATTTGGAAAGTTCAAAGCCTTTAGGCCATTGGTGGAGAAGGAGAGTAGTAGAAGGATAAAATACCTAAGGACCAATCTGGGAGGTGAATTCACTTCTGATGAATTCAATAAGTACTGCAAGGAGAATGGGATTAAGCGGCAATTGTCTACCCCAAGGACACCACCATAGATCGACATAGTAGAAAGAAACAACAAGACTGTGGTTGAAGTAGCCAAAACTATGTTGATCCAAGGAAATGTCGCTCACACATTTTGGAGAGAAGCGATGAGCACTGCAGTCTATAACATGAACCAGGTACTCACTAAAAAATGTAAAGACAAAACCCCCTATGAGTACTGGAACGGGAGAACTCCCAATGTGAGTTATTTCAAAATATTTGGGAGTAAATGCTATATCAGGAGAGGTCAACACCTAAGTAAGTTTGATGCTAAGTGTTATGAAGGAATATTTCTAGGATATTCCACTAAAAAAAAATCTCTCAAGTGCTACAACAATAGGACTCAGAAGATTATTGAGAGTATCAATGTCAGGGTTGATGAATCCCCTGAGAAGCCGGAGGAAACTGACATCAAGCAAATGGAAGATGAACTGGGTTTCACCTTCTAAGAATCGGTTAAAAAAGAAACAAGTGACAAACACTGCAAAGACCTCAGTGTTTCTGTACTGGTAGAAGATTCAGTGGGTGAAGAAGAAGATGAAGCAAAAAAAGAAGAGAAAAAGCAAGCGGAACTTGCTACAGTCATTCCTAGGTATGTAAGACTACATCATGATCCGAAGAAGATCATAAGGGACAAAGATGTAGGAATCCTTACAAGGAGAAAGGTGAAAGAAAATTCTTGCATGATTTCAAGATTTGAGCCTAAGACCACTAGAGAGGCACTTACCGATGAAGACTGGATAAAGGCAATGGAAGAGGAGTTCGACCATATAGAGAAGAATGCAACATGGTCCTTGGTACCTAGACCAGAACACAAGAATGTCATACGTACCAAATGGGTCTTCAGGAATAAGCTGAATGAAGAAGGCATAGTGGTAAGGAACAAGGCAAGACTTGTATGCAAGAGATATGCTCAAGAAGAAGGAGAAGACTATGGAGAAACCTTTGCCCCAGTGGCTAGACTGGAAGGTGTCTGAATGCTACTTGCATTTGTAGCATTCAAGGGATATAAGGTATACCAGATGGATGTGAAGTTTTCCTTCTTGAATGGAATCCTAGAGGAAGAAGTGTATATTGAGAAACCAGATGGGTTTGCATTATCAGAAGATAGTGACATGGTGTGCAGATTACACAAGGGCCTGTATGGATTGAAATAGGCACCAAGGCCATGGTACAAATGGTTACACTCTCATCTTGTGAAGATAGAATTTCTGAGAACAAATGAGGACAACAACATCTACCTGAAATCTGAAGGTGGTCAGATTCTGATATGTGAAGTATTTGTAGATGATATAATCTTCGATGGAGATGATGATATGATTCATGCATTTGTAGATCATATGAAAAAGAAGTTTGAGATGTCTTTGATTGGAGAGATAAAGTTTTTCATAGGTCTACAAATTCTATAGATGGAAGAGGGTATCTTCATTACCCAGTCCAAGTATATCAAAGAGGTATTGAAAACCTTTGGTATGGAGGAGAGCAAACCGGCTGGAACGCCGATGGTGACCAGCTGCAAACTAACAAAGGAGGATGATAAAATGTTGGTGGATGAGAAGGAGTACCTATCAATGATCGGTAAGTTGCACTATGTGGTGCACAACAGAACAAATATTTCTCATGTAGTGGGCATAGTGGCCCATTTTCAGAAGAGTCCAAGAGAATCCCACTTGGTAGCGGTAAAGAGGATTCTTAGATATCTGAAAAGAACAATTGATTATGAATTGTGGTATCCATACAATAGCAACTTTGATCTCAAAGTGTTTACTAATGCAGATTCGGTAGGTAATGTGGACAACCAGAAGAGAACAACCGGTGGAGCATTTTTCCTTGGTGGAAGACTAGTCTCATGGACGAGTAAGAAGTAGAGTTGTATTTCCTAGTCTACAACTGAAGAAGAGTATGTGGTAGCATTTATGAACTGCACTCAGGCAATCTGAATGAAGCATGTACTGAATGGCTTCAAAGTGATTATATCTGAACTGATGAGTATATTTTGTGATAATACCAGTGCAATAAATATTTCCAAAAATCCTGTATTGCATGCTAGGAACAAGCATATTAAGCTCAAGTATCATTTTTTGAGAGAAAAGGTTCAGAATAAAGAGGTTGTATTAGAACATGTTTCCAGTAAGGAGCAGCTAGCAGACATATTCACCAAGCCCTTACCGAAGACTATATTTACCTATTTAAGAGGTGCATTAGGGGTTTTGCCCCTTTATGAAGTAAATTAAAGATGTGTGCTTCACATTAGTTGGGTACTTCCATGTCAATTATTACAAGATTGATGTGTTAAAGGATGCTAATCCATAGGGGAAGCAACATAGTGCAAATTGGAAGCTTGTGTCTCCACTTTGGCATTGTTGTCAAAGGGGGAGAAGATATCTGACGGTGAAAATATATGATGGAGAAGATATCTAATGATGAAGATATATGGGGGAGAAGATATATGTTTGAAAGACAATATGCAAGTATGAGGAGTGATTGAGCAAACTGCACACTGACCAGTCCAAGTGGTGGTGGTGATCTTTGAAGTTGAACCGGTGCATGTTATTGAGAATGGTGCAGATACTGAGCAATGATACACTGAGTATCGCCATCAATGCCAAAGGGGGAGATTGTTGGCATATGATGAAGTGGTGATAATGTATGTTGTCACTGATGTCAATAAGTACTCAAGAAGATGAACTGGTATGAAGATTTTAAGTGGTTATTGTTGGCATTTCAGTAAGTTTGTTGGTATAAGGATATTGAGAAGGTTGTTGGAGATTATTGATATAACTGATAAAGGATAATTATTGTCTTAATAATGTTATTTTGTCATTGATGTCAAGAAATTGATTTTCCAATTCAGTATGATGTTGCCATATCTTAAGAAGTATGTTTTGATGATTATAAAGATGTCAGTAAGTGACACAGAACTAATGTGAAAATGAAGGGGAATAATAAGTTATTCAAATGGGCAACTATTACCAAGTTAGACAGTGATGAGATTTTGTTGTTTTGATTGTTTTGATATCCTATATATACGTGTATTCAAAGACTGAATAAGAATAAGAAAAAATTTCATTCAGTAGATGAATATAGGTTTAATACTATTCTATGATACTAAGCTATGAATCTAGTCAGTAAACCCCAAGGTTATCGATATCGGTTAAAGAAGGCAGAATGTCTACCAAGTGAAGTTTAGTATTAACCGAGTAACAACCGAGCAGTAACATAAAGCATTGGATGAATAAAAGCACTATTAAATGAAGGATGCCAATGAGTTGGAGATGTATAGATGATTGGTATATCGTGCAAAAAGTTTGTTCAGGATCTATGACAATGAAAATACAAGCTCGTCAGATCTACAATGCAGATTGAATGGTCATAACCTAGCACAAGTACCAAGGAAGGAATACAAGTTCCAAGGTGAGATAAAACATTTTTTAGATCGAAGGATTCAATGAACCTAGTCAAGTATGATGATCTGATGGCTAAGATTGATCATGGGAAATGTCATCAAGGAGATTAAATGGTTAGGAATTGTTTATAAATAAGGAATTGTTGATGAACAATGGATGTGGGCAAATAGAAGAACAATGATGCTGCTGTGGTGATCACTAAGCACAGAAGATTGAAGATCTGATTGAAGAACAGATTGAGAAGCCCAACAAGGAGAAAGATAAGTCTTATGACAAGATTATCTTGAGTACATTGAGCACATAGAATCTTCTTTAGCATTTTAGATGGGAAGTTGCAAATATATTTTATTACTGTTATTTATTCTATAAGTGATAGGAAATCTATTAACCGAGTGGACCTAATAGTCTTATTTGTAAATCCTCTAGCAAGGTAACATTCTGAATGAGTGTTTGAAATCCTTTGACAAGGCCACTTCTAACAAAGTGAAGATTCTAACAGATCTGAGGGAAATCCCTTAACTGGGTCACATCTAGCAATGTGTTTATGTAATCTGTAAGAGGATTGGCTTTTAATCGAGCATACTCTAGAAGGGTATATTTCTTAGTGGGTCTGAAATCCCACAGTGGTTTTTCCCTATTTGGGTTTCCACATTAAATCTGGTGTTAAATGCATTGTGATGATTTAAGTTTGTTAGTTTATGAGTTTGAATGATTTACAGTCTAGGTTGCATATTGAAGTAAAGGCTACCGAGGTTGAATCTGATGAATATATTGTATTGTGAGTTTATATGATTCACCCCCACCTCTCAACTTACTAACAATTGGTATTAGAGCTTTGGACTCCGGAAGAAAATTTTAAAGGAACTTGAGGCAAGATCCGAAGATGTATAAGAGGGATGCCCTAAAGCTGAACAAGTCAAGTTTCTCCACATGACATAAAAGGATGAAGCTGCACTTATCAAGAATTGGAGAGTATGCAACATATTATCTAGAGAATGATTACAGTATGTTGGGACTCATTAAAATTGAGTAAATTTTTTAGGCCCAATTCAAATTTTTTCTTTGCATTTCCAAATGAGTCAGTTTGAATGGCCTATTTAGAGAGAGGGCAAAATAGAGCCAGTTGATTTTCAAGGGGTAAGGCTCGGGATTCATGTCCTACACCTATCATTTGGCCTATGCAATGATGTGCAAATTTCATAATTTAGTTTGGATAAGTTTACCAGGTACCCATTACGAGGGGTGAGCTGAAAGTGCATTTTAGGCACAAATGCAGATTTTATTGAGTAGCCTACTTTGGACGATTATATCTTTTGCCCTGTTGATTGTCATGGAAAATTTAAAAATGGATTCAATTGTATGCATAAATTTGAGTTAGCTTGCAAAATTTCAGGTCCTAATGAATCCATCTGCTCAGTTTTTGAAGATCAATCCATTTGCACTTTGTGTGGTTTGACAAGTCCCTATTTCGACAGCTAGTCGGAGCCCTATTTTGCACTAGTGTAAAAGTTGCCTCACTGAGTGTTACGATAGAATGTTTATTCTAGGCTATTGTTGGTATAAATGATGAGCTATGTTTCTAGTTTCGAGCCCCTGCCAATCCGTTTAGTCAGTTTTCAAAAGGGTCTATTGAGCCATCATTTTCAGTTATTCGTACTTTCAGTGCTATATCAGTTATAGTCATTTTCTTGAGCGCGCCATTTGTACCTAGTCACTCTTTTGGCCGAACTAAGAATTCAAAGATTTAATATGTACTTCAAGGTACCTATGTTTCAAATTCAAGGGTCTATGGAGGTCGTTTGATATTTTTGAGAAAGGCATCATGTGTTGCTAGAACATTGACTTCATCAGGTTCGCAGTGTCGACAAAGCTAGTTGGTCATTTTCACCAATTAATATCTCTTCACTTGGGACTCATCTTGAAAAAATTCTTGACAAAGTTCATCCTTGTATATCAGAGTACACACTTGTAAATTTTCAAGATCCAGAAAGGTGTTTTGACCACTTTGAAAAATACCTCTCCGTGATTAAATGCGAAAATGTGGCGTAATTGCCTAAAAGTTGTAAAATTCAATTTTATAATCCAAAAATGGTGTCGATCATTTCCAGAGGTGTTTTTGAGGTTCCTGAAGCATTCTGAAGGTCAGTTGCATGAAAACAAATTTTGTTTTTAGTCGGACCCACTTTGGGGCCCAACCTGGCTCATGCTTATGCATTAATTCTTTTGGCGAACTGTTCTTATTTCATGGCATGCAATCTCCCTTTTGACAAATGATGATGCTAGGGAAAGTTGTAGACTAAATGTTTGTTATTCTAATCATTGTGAAGAGAATTCAGATAGAGATTTGGAGAGAAGGGAATCAACTTGTCAGGGGTCAAAGAGCATGATTGGCTCTTGCAAGGGTTTTATACCAAGATTGTGACATTTACTTGCTTGATAACACATTGAGTGTTGATTGATGCACATGTTGCTGCTTGGATGTTACAAAATGCTATATTTTGTCCTTTGATGGCTCATAAGTGACAAATTTTATGCACTCACAAATACTCAGGCTATTCATATGGTGAATATGGTCATAGTCATGTATAAAGGGACTATAAAGTGGGCTGTCTGTTCAACAGATTTTCATTCGTTTTTTATCCCTCAGTCATATCATGAAATGAGCAATGAAACTGTTAGCATTATAAAGCCAAAGCCCGTGATTCTTGTTATCATCCTCCTTGTGAGTGGCATGATGGCTTGTGAAGAGGTTGTTGAAATTTCTCAGCAAGTGCATGTGGAACGGTGCTAAGCCAATCTCCCACAACTTTGTCAACATCCATGTGGAGCAATGAAGTTAGTAGCAGCAGAAGACTCTTGGCAAATGACAACTTCCTCCCTGTCTGTGGCATGATTCGGCTGGAGAGGGTATTAAGGCATGCTTTAGCAAATGCAATTAGTAGGTACCAAATCCAACGTTATTATTTCATCTTGCGAGGTTTGAGATGGGTAGTGTGGCATAAGGGGGCCCATGGATAACATTTCAAATAAAACAAATTCACCCCCCCTTTTCTGCATGACATGGAATTCGAAGGAGGCGTGAGAGGTAATAGTTGCATGGTGGGTGAGATGGAATGTGGCGTGAAGATCTCTTGCCAGCACCCTCCATTCTCCATGCCTTATGCCTCCTCCCTATTGTGCGATAGTATGGAACCATTGAAACTTCCAACCAATGCAAATTAGCTCCTCACATGTTAATGAAATGGAAGTAGGAAATCAGTGGTTGGTGTGGAGTATTGGAGAAGTATGCAAAGCATTTTGTGCATTGCAAATTTGGTAGGAAATTGAAATGTAAATGTCATTGGTAGGTGGAGGTCCAACCTCTACAACCTATTGGGACTGATTAAAATTGAGTCAAATTTTAGAGGCCCATTTCAAAATTTTGCTCTGCATGTCAGAAAAGCACCTAAATAAGTCAGTTTGAATGCCTAGTTAGCAAGGGGGTAAAATGGAGCCAGTTGATTTTCAGAGGGTAAGGCTCGGGATTCATGTCCCACACCTTTCATTTGGCCTATTCAGTGATGTGCAACTTTTAGAATTCATTTTGGATAAATTTATGAGGTACCCATTTTGAGGGGTGAGTTGGAAGTGCATTTTAGGCACAAAATGCAGATTTTATGGAGTAGCCTTCTTTGAGCGATTACATCTTTTGCCCTGTTGATCATCATGGAGAAATTCAAAATGGATTCAATTGTATGCATAAAAGTGAGTTACCTTGCAAAATTTCAAGTCTTGACGAATCCGTTTGCTCCGTTTTCATAGCCAAATCCATTTGTAGTTTGTGAGGTTTGCACAAGTGTAAAAATGTCCCGGTGAATGTCATGTCAGAATGTTTGTTCTGGGCTAATTTTGGTATAAATGGTGAGCTACATTTCAAATTTCAAGCTTTTATCAATCCGTTTGATCGGTTTTCAAAAGGACTCATTTTGCCATCAAATTCAGTTATCCGCACTTCCAGTGTTAGATCAGTTAATGTAGCCGTTTTGGTGAGCGCGCCGTTTGCATCCTGTCAGTCTGGTGATCAAACTGAGAATTCAAAGATTTAATATGTACTTTAAGGTACCTATGTTCCAAATTTGAGAGCCTACGGAGGTCGTTTGATATTTTTGAGAAAGGCATCATGTGTTGCCAGAACATTGACTTCATCAGGTCCGCAGTGTCGACAAAGCCAGTTGGCCGTTTTCGGAAATTAATATCTCTTCACTCGGGAGTCATCTTGAGAAACCGTTTGGTAGATGTCATCCTTGTATATCAAAGTACACGCCTGTCAGATGGCGAGCTCCAGAAAGGTGTTTTGATAGGTTTGAAAATTACGTCTTCGTGATTAAATGCGAAAAATGTGGCGTAATTGCCTGAAAGTTGCAAAATGCAATTTTATGATCCGAAAATGATGCCGATCATTTCCAGAGGTATGTTTGAGGTCCGTGAAGCATTCCAGGGGTCAGTTGCGTGAAAAGGAAATTTTTTTTAGTCGGACCCACTTTGGGGCCCGACCTGGCTCATACCCGCGGATTGATTTTATTGGTGACTTTGTTTATTAAAAGAATTTCAGAATAAGCCAATAAATGGAGTATTGCAAGGAGAAAAGGAAGATAGCCATGTAAGAAGGTAGAGGCCTCGTAACAATCTAGTCACAAAATCAATAATGGATATAATCCAATTAAAGACAATAAGAGCAGCAAAGATAGATTCAAAGAGACTTTGACAGTTTGATAAAGGAAAGAGCAGCTACAACAGCTCAATTAAATCTTTAGAAACTCCAAGCCAATGCAATTATCATCTAACAAGTGAATCCTCTCCTCTATGTGGTGTTTGGGGGCTACAGTCAAATGCTATTGCAAGTTTATGTGGTGTTTGAAGTGCAGCAAAGAAACCATGCTATGGCTGTCACGTTTTTGGCAAAGGGGCTGTAGGAACAGCGAAGTAAACATCCCAAACTTGAAAACTAGATCCTTCTCTCTCACGTGACAGATTGGGCACATTAACTTTGTAAAATGCAAATGGTAAGTGGATAAATTATGATTTCTTGGAGCTTGGCATGTGAAAGACTTTGAAACTCCAAAACAAATGCATATTGGTGTGTTTGAATCCTCCCTTGCTGTGCGTGGCTTTTGGCAGAAGCTTTAAACTCCAAGCAAATTACTCTCTGCTGTAGCATGGAATATTGACTACAAATGCAATGGCTGGTGAAAAGGCCCAAATTTGATTTACTTTGCCACCAAATTTCCTCCCTGCTCTGTTGTGGATTCTTGGGAGGCAATTTGAAACAATGAAAATTGTATTGGGCAGGTGTATATATCAAAGAATGCAAATTGGGGCAAAACGTGGTGTTTGGAAGCCATTAATCCTTCAGTAAAATGCATTGGCAGGTGTTTATGCCAAGTCTCACGTGCTCTCTCCTTGCCCCTGCGTGGTATGAGTAAAGTTTTGAACCTTTCATTGCTAGCCCTTGGTAAAAAAAGCCATTAAAGTTGCAGGCAAGGCTCCAAAACGCAGCTACAGGCAAAGATAATTATCCCACATTGGCTGTGCACTGGGAGCTTTTAGTATTTATATACAAAAATGCACTATACTATAATGTCTAAGTCATAAAGGCTTTTTGACACAAGGTGCCTATGGATGCCCAAGGTGGGCCCATGCGCGAGCACGCTTCCCGAGGCGACAGAGGAGGTGAGTCGACGAAGACCAAGTGGACCCCATGAAGGCACGCTTCCCAAGGCAAACAGGCAAAATTTTGCAGACGAAGGCCAGGTTAACGAGTGAGCAAGTTCGAGAGAGATCAACGGTGCGCGCTATTTCGTGAAGGGAAGATGCACGTCGTTTAAACCCCGTGAAATAGCGAAAGTGAATGAGAGCCGTCCACGTGTCGTGATAGGTGGCAGTCCAGCAGGCAGGTCCCGGTGAGGTGGCACTCAGTTGGCGCATGGGTGGCAGTCCAGTGGCGATGATGTGGCAGCCAAGTGGCAGTGACGAAGCAGATGACGTGGCGGTGATGAGGTGTCATCCCAGGTGGCGTCCGGTCAACCCCATCGACCAATCAGAGGCCACCACGTGGCAAAGTGTCAGAGCACAAATGGAGGCAAAAATCAAAATTAAAATGGATAAATGATATAGTTTAAACTATGGAGAAATTCGAAAAATTTAAATGATGGGTCCATGTTGAGGATTAATTCGCCCAAGGCTCAATTTTTTGCCAAATTATAAAGTGTTATATGTTTTCGGAAAGCTCTCGGAGTGAGGAATCCGATTATGAGGTTAATTTTGACAAATGTGGGATATTTTAGAGGCAGTTTTCATGGAAACAAAATTCAGTTAGAGAGGAGACACTTGGCAATTCAGTTGCAGATTTGATTTTCTTCTCTCCTTCTTTTTATTCTGAATTCTTCTCAGTGGTAGGGGTTCCAGAAATTTGGAGAATGGCTCCATTTTTTCATCGCTTCCAATTCTTAGTATTCTTCCAAATTGTACAGAGAAGGGTTATCCTTTCAGTAATGGAGTTCGATTCTTTGCTATAGGTGTTCTTAGCTGCAGGTTCTTGTGTATGTAAGGCATGCACAAATTCACACAGAAGTTGTCTCTGGATTTGTATTTTCAATATATTCAGATCAGATCCTCAAGGAGGATGAGATTTGTTATCTCAAGTAGGTAATTGTGATTGTTTGCAGGGATTCTTCAAGGAAGAATTTAAATTCTGTAATAAATCATGAATAATGGAATATAGTGTCTGGATTTGATATTTTCTGTGAGTGAGCTGAGTAATGCATTTATGCAAGGTATTAAATGCATGAATATTTAATCATGAAGATGGATTTGCAATATAAGGTTTCATTTATAGTTTGATGTGTGACTCTGTTGCCCTTGGATAAGGCACTGATCTTACAAGTTTGGAGATGTCTTTCAGAACAACATTTTAAAAGATAAATCTATTTTCCCTTCATGTTTAGGGGTGTTTGTGTTCCATTCTTTCCAAGCTCTGTTTCATCCTATTGTTTGTATAGATCTAGCCAATCTGTAATGTTTCCTAATATGTTGAGCTTGTGAAATGATCTATCTGCTTAATGTTGATGCAGTTATGTGTCTGTAATTGTTGTATTTAGTGCATCAAAAGGGTGTCCCCCCCTAGGTCTAGTAGAACCTGAAGTGCAGGAGGATCAATTAGGGTCCTATGTTATGTTATCCAAGCCCTGATGTGTTTTGTAGACTGAAATTGGCCATTTCATAGAAAGATTTGCAGATGCTCTTGGGTTATCACTTTTGGTGAACAACACAACCCTCCCAACAAGATCCTCACGTACTCTCCCTCTAGTAGCAACAACAGCAACAAACTCCAAATTAGTAGTAGTAAAAACCTCCAAACAATGCATTTAGCAAGTGAAAATACCCATGTCCTTCCCTTCATGAGTATCACTGGTAAAATATTACTCCTCCTAGTATGTGCGTTGTTGAAAAGGCCATCGATTTCCAAGCCATTGGCGAAATCACCATTAAAGTTGCAAAGAAAGCTTCAAAATTGAAGTTCCAGGCTAAAACTATTTGTCCCACATTCGCTAGGAAAAGAAATATTATGATATTTATAACAAACACTCCACACATCTAATATGTCAAAGCCATCAAGGCTTTTGACGAACAGTGCCCATTGAGCGCCCAAGGTGGACCCTATGTGCGTGGGCACGGATCCCAAAGTGATTGAGAAGGCTGACTGGGCAGTGATAGGTGGACCCCATGTAGGCACAAATCCCAAGGTAGATAGGCAAATTTTGTAGAGAAGGGTCAGCTTAACTAGTGAGCAGGTTGTAGAGGATCTGACGAAGTGCATGACTTCGCAAAGGAAAGGTGCTCGCTGGTTAAAGTCCGCGAAATGGTGAAAAGCTCAACGATGGTTAAAGACCCTGCAGGTTCAGGAGATCGGATGGCTCGCGCGACTTCACGAAGGAAAGTTGCTCTCTGGTTAAGGTCCTTGAAATAGCGAAAATCATCTCTGAAAATGAGCAAGGTTAAAGAACATGCAGGTTTGATGAAGATCGATGACTCACGTGACTTCAGAGCCCGAAGTTGATCGACCGTTACCCATCGTGAAGTAGCGAAATCCAAGTGGCGGTGATGTGGCATGCAGTTGGTGCACAATTGGCGATGAGGTGGTGATGAGGTGGTACACAAGTGGCAGTCCATAGGCACTGAGGTGGCAATGATGTGGCCAACAACTGAGTGTGCACATGGCAGATGGATGAGGTGTCATCCCAGATGGCGCCCAGTGGACCTTGCGAACCAATAAGAGACCACCACATGGCAAAGCGTCAAGGCACAATCAGAGTAAAAATCAAAGTTAAATGTAGATTAAGTATATAGTTCAGACTATATTAAAAAATTGAAAAATTTAAATGATGTGCACATGTTGAGTGATTAATTCGCCTAGAGGTCCATTTTCGGTCAAAATGACAAGTATCATATATCACCGGAAAGGTCTTGAGATGAGGAATGCAGTTATGAGGTTTTTTCAACAAAGATCAGATATTTTGAGAGAAGTTTCCATGGGAAAGAAGAAGAAAGTGATTTTAGTTGGAAAAGAGACACTTGGCAATTTCAGTTGCAAACCTAATTTTTCCCTCCTCTTCATATTCCCAATTTCTTCTCATTTGTAAGGATCACAAGGTTTTTGTAAAAAAGCTCTGGCAAAATATATTTGGGGGTTTTTCTTTCTAGTTTTGAAAGATTATTCTAAGTGATGTAGAATTCAAAGATGGATATCAATACATAGATCAAAGCATTTTGATCTTAGATTCCTATCATCATCTTGTATGAATGATTGATTTAATAGTTTGGTTAGATAATCTAGGGTTAAATATACTTAGAATTTCTTTGATAGTAATCAGTAATTCTACTTGAATCTGATAACTGGGTTTAGCATAAGGATAAAAATTTATGTATGTCAGGCATATGTAAGTTTAGTGAAGTCAAAATGATGAAATGTATGTGGATTTCCAATTTAGAATTCTTATTTAGTCTTAGGTTACTCTAAAGCCCGGGATAAGGCACTGGTATAGTTTTGCTAGGTTCTATAAGCTTCTTGGAGATCAATAAAAAATGATTACAAGCCTTTCTTTTATGTTCAAGGTGATAGGGTTTACAGGGGTTGGTATTTGTCTTCTCTGTAAATCTCCAATCATAGTTATGAAAAGTAATCAAAAAGGGTAAACCCACCTAAGCTAGGTGAAAGCTTGAAGTGTAGAAGGTTTTCGTATAAACCTTGTTATATGTTGTCTTTTGTTCTATTTCCTGTTGTTTCTCTCTGTAAGCGATAGACATCTAAGATTCGAGTAGGGAAAACAAAGCAATCAGAATTTGAGACCAACACAGTGCACCTAGAACCTACCCGATGACAATGGAAGAGATAAAGGCAAATCAAGAACATATTCAAGCAATGATTGAAATAACATTAGCATTGACCGACTCAGAGTTTAATGATCTGGAAGGTTGTAATGATGCCAAAGCTATGTGGAATAAGCTCATATCTATGTATGGTGGTGATGAACATGTTCAAAGAGAAAAAGTAGATATTCTAAGAGGTCAACTTGAATCCATGAGAATGAATGAAGGTGAGAACATAATCCAATACAATACAACGTTAAAGGAAACTGTCAATCAAATCAAAGGAGTAGGAGGAACTATTGAAGAAAAGGATGTAACAAGTAAGTTGCTAACAACACTTCTGCTTGCTTATGCCATTCGAGTCTCTGCAATTAATGAATTAAGGTCTGTACCAAACATTCTAGTCTCCTTGGATGCTACTATCAGTAAGTTACATGCATTTGAGATAAGCAATTTTGATAATAGTGGATCTTCGGTAAATAAAGTTGAATATGCATTTAGTTCTTTTCATCTTGGTGAATCTGATGATTACAATGATAGAATGTATAAGTATACTGAAGGAAATCATAGTGGAGCAAGTGAAAGATTTCAAAAAAAAATGGAAGAAGTACTCAAACTATATGAGGAAATAAAAAAGCAGGAAGAGTTTGAAGCATTATTGGCCAGAAGGTTACCGAGAGGTAAAGGTAAGTATAAAGGGAAGTTACATTTGAAATGTTTTAACTATGATAAAATAGGAAATATTCCTTCTAACTATCCTGACAAAGGACCTAGTGAAAAGAGAGAATACCATGATGATAGATAGAAAGACAATCATTACAGAGGGCACCGAGACTTCAGAAGGAGAGATAGAAAGACATGCCTAGTGGCTGATGAGGAATCCAACGATGATAAATTTGATGAGATTGAGACAAAGGAAGTTGTTTATGTGGCTATCAAAGATGGATCAGATGAAGAAAGGTATGAAGAAAAATCCTTAATATCTCACATAAATAATAATGATTCTTGGATCATAGATAGCAGATGCTCACATCACATGACAGGTGATAAACACAAGTTTGTTAAATTAGAAGACTATGATGGAGGTTATGTAAGATTTGGTAATGGTGCACCATGTCCAATGAAAGGTAAAGGATCTATCACAGTTCTTGACAATGCTAAATGTGATGATGTATATTGGGTTGAAGGATTGAAATACAATTTGTTGAGTGTCACATAGCTAAACAATATAGGATACCGACTAGAATTTCAGAAGGGAATTGTCAAAGTTCATGACAAATATGGAAAGTTAGCTACTACCGGTACTCAAACAAGAGGTAATACATTTCATCTTGACTCAACTCAGAACAATTGTCTGTATGCAAAAATAGAAGATACCTGGTTATAGTATAAAAGGTTTTGTCATGTAAATTATGATAATCTGATCAAAATAAGTAAGAAGCACCAAGTAAGAGGTCTACAGAGCTTGGAAAAAACTGAGAATGCAATGTGTCGAGGATGCCAAATGGGTAAGATGACAAGATCAAGCTTTACAAGTAAGTCCTACACTTCTAAAGAAATTCTAGACCTTGTGCACACTGATCTTTGTGGTCCTATGAAAGTTCAAAGTTATTATGGTGATAAATACTTCATATTATTTGTGGATGATTACTCAAGGATGATGTCAGTTATGTTTTTAAAAGAAAAATCAGAAGCCTTTCAAATGTTCAAATGGTGTAAGGCAAGAGTTGAAAATGAAACAAGAAGATAGTTGAAATGTCTAAGATCTAATAGAGGAGGAGAGTTGACTTCTAATGAATTTAACTTATTTTGCTATGATCATGGTGAAAGAGACAAGTGTCTGCACCAATTACTCCACAGAAAAATGGGATAGCTGAAAGAAGAAATAGATCTATTGTAGATTGTGCCAGAACCCTGATGATAGAAAAGAGGGTACATCAAACATTTTGGAGAGAAGCAATAAGCACTACAGTCTACACCTTGAACCATGTACAACTGAAGAAAGGAACTTTGAAGACACCGTATGAAATCTGGTATGACAAGAAACCTAATATGAGTTATTTTAAAATATTTGGAAGTAGATGTTATGTTCACAAAGATGATAGAAATGGAAAGTTTGATCAAAAAAGCGAAGAAGGAACATTTCTTGGTTATTCTTCTAGAAGTAAAGCATTTAAATGTCTGATCAAATCATCTAACAAAATAGTGGAAAGTGCAAATGTGAAAATTGATGAATTTACAGAAAGAAATAATGAAGGAAATTTCAAACAACTAGAAGATTATGAAGAGTTTGTATATGTTCAACCAAGAAGTCCTACCGAGAAATTTGATGAAGAAAATGAAGAAAATACCCAATTACTGAGTTATGAAGAAGATCATATAGAGCCTACCGAGCCTATATTAGCCAAATATGTCAGAAGGAATCATGCATCAAGTCTGATTATAGGAGATAAGGATGATCAAGTGATGACAAAGAACAAACTAAGACAGAACACATGTCTGATATCTGAATTTGAATTGAGGATAGTAAAAGAGGCATTTAGCAATGAAGATTGGGTAAATGCTATGATAGAAAAGATTGAACAAATCAAGAAAAATGAAACATGGACACTGGTCCCAAGACCAAAAGAGAAAAATGTAATCGGTACAAAGTGGATTTTCAGAAACAAACTAAATGAAAAAGGTGAGGTCATTTGGAATAAATCAAGGCTAGTCTACAAAGGTTATGCTCAAGAAGAAGGAATAGACTATGGCGAGACCTTTGCACTTGTGGCAAGACTTGAAGGAGTAAGAACATTATTCGCATATGCTGCTTACAAAAATTTCAAGGTATATCAAATGGATGTTAAATCTGCATTTTTCAATGGTATACTAGAAGCATAAGTTTATATTGAACAACCTAAAGGATTTGTTGAAGAGAAGAATAAAGATTAGGTATGTAAGTTGAACAAAGATTTATATGGCCTAAAGCAAGCACCTAGAGCATGGTATGAGAGATTGCACTCTTACTTAATAAAGATTGGTTTTATGAGGACAAGTGCAAACAACATGTATATGAAGAATGATTAAGAAAATGGAATACTGATTTCAGCCATATTTGTTGATGATATTATTTTTTGTGGAAATGATTCTTTATGCAAGAACTTTGGAAATGAAATGTGCAAAGAATTTGAGATGTCATTAATCGGTGAAATAAAGTATTTTATAGGTTTACAAATACTGTAAATGAAAGATGAGATTTTCATTACTCAATCCAAGTATATAAAGGAAATTTTGAAGAAATTTGGAATGGAGGATTCTAAACCTATAAGTACTCCTATGACTACCAATTGTAAACTATCAAAGAATGATGAATCTGCATCTGTTGCTGAGACACTTTACTGATGTATGATTGGAAAGTTGCAATATGTAGTTTACAGTAGGCCTAATATAGTACATGCAGTAGGTATAGTTGCAAGATTTTCTACAGATCCCAAAGAAACCCATATGACAGCAATCAAGAGAATTTTCAGATACCTGAGAGCCACTAAAGATTATGGTTTAGTATATAAAAAGAGGAGTGATTTTGATTTAAAAGTATATACTAATGCTGATTGGGCAGGAAACATTGATGATAGAAAAAGCACAAGTGGTGGAGCTTTATTCTTAGGTGAAAGACTAGTAAGTTGGCTTAGCAAGAAACAAGGATGCATTTCATAGTCAACAGTTGAAGCTGAATATGTCACAGCAGCATTGAATTACACCAATATAGCATGGATCAAACAACTGTTGGAGGGTATGAATGAGAAAGTTACCGAGCTAGTAACTATATTCTGTGATAATACTAGTGCTATTAATATTTCAAAGAATTCCGTAATGCACTATGCAATATCATTATCTATACAATATCATTATCTTAGAGATGAAGTTCAAGAAAAGAAAGTTGTGCTGGAATATATTAGTTCAAAGGAACAAATAGCATACATCTTCACTAAGCCACTGCCAAGGGACACTTCTGAGTATCTCAGAAGCAAGTTAGGGGTCCTACCCCTATCTTCTACTCACTGACAGAGTTCTGTGAAAGAATCAATTCTATGACTCTACAAAATACTATTTATGAGTTGATGCTGATTTACACACTTTAGGAGGTTGCCTAAAGTTGTGCAGGAAATAGTGAAAAAAGACAAGATGCTCTGACCGAGACTGAGATGATACATTTGTATATGTTTTAACTACAAAGAAATTACTTCATAGGGGAAGAAATAATGAATTAGTTTTACTTTTTGGCATTGTTGTCAAAGGGGGAGAAGACTAATAGAAGAAGATAGGAGAAGACTAATGATTGGGGGAGAGAATTTTAGGAGAAATCAAGGATAACAGCAGATAGTTTTACAGCAATTTGAATCTGAATCAATTGAAATGAATCAAGTTGGTATTGCCATCAATGCCAAAGGGGGAGATTGTTGGAATTTCAATAAGTTTGTTGGTATAAGGATATTGAGAAGGTTGATGGAGATTATTGATATAACTGATAAAGGATAATTACTGTCTTAGTAATATTATTTTGTCATTGATGTTAAGAAATTGATTTTCTGATTCAGTATGATGTTGCCATATCTTAAGAAATATGTTTTGATGAGTATAAAGATGTCGGTAAGTGACACAAAATGAATGTGAAAATGAAGGGGAATAATAAGTTATTTAAATGGACAACTATTATCGAGTTAGATAGTGATGAGATTTTGTTGTTTTGATTGTTTTGATATCCTATATATATGTGTATTCAAAGACTGAATAAGAATAAGAAAAGATTTCATTAAGCAGATGAATATAGGTTTAATACTGTTCTATGATACCGATCTCTGAAGCTAGTCGGTAAACCCCAAGGTTATCGATATAGGTTAAAGAAGGCAGAATGTCTACCGAGTGAAGTTCAGTATAAACTGAGTAACAACTGAGTAGTAACAGAATGCATTGGATGAATAAAAGCATTATTAAATGAAGGATGCCAATGAGCTGCAGATGTATAGATGATTGGTATGTCATGCAAGAAGTTTGTTGAGGATCTACGACAATGAAAATAAAAGAGTCAAATCTACAACGCAGATTGAATGTTCATAACCTAGCACAAGTACCAATGAAGAAATACAAGTTCCAAGGCAAGATAAAATGTTTTTCAGATCGAAGGATTTAATGAACCTAGTCAAGTATGATGATCTGATGGCTAAGATTGATCATGGGAAATGTGATCAAGGAGATTAAGCAGTTAGGATTTGTTTATAAATAAGGAATTGTTGATGAACAATGGATGTGGGCAAATAGAAGAATAGTGATGCTGTTGTAGTGATCACCGAGCATAGAAGATTGAAGATCTGGTTGAAGAATAGATTGAGAAGCCCAACAAGGAGAAAGATAAGTCTTATGACAAGATTATCTTGAGTACATTGAGCACATAGAATCTACTTTAGCATTTTAGATGTGAAGTTGCAAATATGTTTTATTACTGTTATTTATTCTGTAAGTGACAGGAAATATCTTAATCGAGTTTACCTAACATTCTTATTTGTAAATCCTCTAGCAAGGTAACATTCTAAATGAGTGCTTGAAATCCTTTGACAAGGTCACTTCTAACAAAGTGAAGATTCTAATAGATTTGAGGGAAATCCCTTAACCGAGTCACATCTAGCAATGTGTTTATGTAATCTATAACAGGATTAGCTTTTAACCGAGCATACGCTAGAATGGTATATCTCTTAGTGGGTCCGAAATCCCACAGTGGTTTTTCCCTATTTTGGTTTCCACATTAAATCTGGTGTTAAATGTGTTGTAATTATTTAAGTTTGTTAGTTTATGAGTTTGAATGATTATAGTCTAGGTTGCATATTGAAGTAAAGGCTATCGAGGTTGAATTTGATGAATATATTGTATTGTTAGTTTATATGATTCAACCCCCCCTCTCATCTTACTAATAGTTATGGTCAACCAGGATGGAGTGGACTGGTTCTGGGGTTCACTTAGTGTGACTATCGATTGGTAGTCTCAGTTTAGCTCTAGGGTTATCGGTTTGGCTTGTGCGGTGCAACCGATGATGTTTTGCGACCAGTTAGTTAAGGAATAAGGATAAGGATAGTGATTCCATGTCAATCGTGTGCATGTGAAGGATTTCCTTATGGTTCTTGTGCATGAAGATTGTATGCATTGAATGCCTACGTTGGGAATGAGCAATTTTCTTAGCGGTGTGTGAAGAGCATGTGATGGGTTATTGACATCTAGATGCGGTGAAGATTGGATGATGCAGAATGTCTTGAGATCTATTTTAGATCATTTCATTCTGTGTAATGTTTTTCGACGGTCAGGATTGGATCGCTTGTAAATGTAAAATTGAAATATTTAGGGTTTAGGGTTTATGCTACCGACCTAGTTGTCTATAAGGTCGATGAGTTTTATTATTATAGTTTTTGGAAAAAGTTGTGTTTGTGTCCGCGTATTGGAGATTTGATACTTGCCAAACCAGAGTGAGGAATTTGTAGAGTGTGATTGCAGAAGAGAGGAACTGAAAAGGATCTTCCTTAGCAAGAAGTGTTGTTATCAGATCGGTGTTTTACCTATTGTCTTCTAACCATTTCAATAGTAGGTAAATCCCTTAATTGGGTAGCTTTAATATGAATGGCTATAAATCCTCTAACCAGGTGGCTCAAGGTTATTGAGCTATTTAAATCCTCTATCAAGGTAACTCTTAAAAGGGTTTCAACCTTTAACAGGGTATATAGCCATCCCTTAACCGTGTGATCCCTAATAGGATTGGTTCCTAACAAGACCTTTATTTTAAAGTCTTTAACCAGACTAGGCTCCTAACAGAGTGGACTTTAAAAGACTTCACAAACAGCTTGTGGGTATTCATTCCCACCATGGTTTTTCCCATTTGGGTTTCCATGTGAAAAATCTATGTGTTATGGGTTGTGAGTTTTTCATGTGATGATTGTGTGACTCTGATTAAGTTAGATATGGATGGAGTGTTAAATAGTTGTGGTATTATATATACAACTCATGCATGATTATATCGATGAAGTAGTCATCAAGATTTGAGATCTATTGAATGTTGTCTGAAGTACTTTTGTTTAACTGGTTTAGCTATCTGAAGTATTTATGTTTAACTGGTATTGCTATGGTTAAGTACAGTGGTGAAGACAACCAGTTAGCTGCGTTTTAATATAATAAAGTATTGAAGCAATTTTTTTTTGTGTACCGACTCACCCCCCTCCCCCCTCTTAGTACCGGTTAGGACCTTAGTAGTTCATAACTATTCATTAGGGACAATAGCTCCATGTCCTTTTCCTTGCAAGACAGGGGCACCATGCCCCTATCCTACCCTATTTTGGGGCCCAAACAGGATCTAGAGTAGACACAAGACATGGAGAAGGAAGGGTGAAGGGGTTAGAATGAATAAATAGGTCTCGGTTAGGGAAGGATATGTTGTCACCAAGGTGAGGACCTCAAATATGGTTAAAATTGCATGAGGAACAATTTTATGACACTACATTTAGCCCCAAATTTAGAGGGAGTATGGTTTATGCCACTACTGCTAGTAAAGTACAAGAAAAGAGAGATGCAGACGAGAGATGCAGAGAAATTCCACAAGGAGTATAAGACACCACTAATATTGACAAGCAAAAATCCCCCAATCTTAGGGTCTCAACTCATGCCAGCATATGCAAGAGCACACAAAACAAAAATGAACAAGACACACAAAACAAAGACAAAGCATAAAAAGACAGATGACAAGAACAAGACACAAGATGACAAAGTAACTAGCTGAAGAGATCTCGAGCTTAGATGTCTTAACAACTAATCAGGACACAAAGACCAATGGCATTATATAAACACAAGCAATCACATAAAAGAGAAAAGTTGACATCATCCATGAACAATCAATAGTAAAACTATGAGTTCATGAGAGGGAGAAGAGAGAAAATGAATACACACTTTGGTGATATATGAGAAGAAAAGCGATGAAGAAAGAAACCATGGACGTCTCACCCCTAAAACTAGGTGATCCATGGAGAGAAGGACATGGAAAATATAGCCCATAGAGCCTGTCTAGGTGATCCATGTGAAGGGAGAGAGTGAGAAAACCATTAGTTCCACTTAGCCTCATGCATGTGTGTGCAAGTGAGGTTCAAATTGCCTCATAGGAGTCTATTCTCAAGTACGTTACAACTTGTCTACAATGTATAGTATGTGTCAAGAAATGTGTGATATCTCACTCTAAGAGATTGTGCTCTGGTTCCAAGAATAATCACCCTGCATAAATGAAAAGTGGCATCATCTCGCTCTAAGAGATCGTGCTCTGGTTCTGAGAATGACCCACTATACAAGAGAAAAGTGATGACATCTTTCTCTAAGAGGTTTCCCTCTGGTTCCAAGAATGCCCCACTGTACAAGAAAAGAAGAAGTGAAGACATCTCACTCTAAGAGACCGTTCTCTGGTTCCAATAATGACGCACTATATAGGAAAATTGACGACATCTTGCTCTAAGAGGTTTCCCTCTTGTTCCAAGAATATATCACTGTACAATGCATGAGATGAGTATAGTGCAAAGGAGCAGTGTGGGTGCCCCCCCCTTAAGATGTCAATATAGGCTAATGTTGATATCTTAAGGAAATAATAACAAGGATACCTACCTTCACCACAAAGAAGATATTTGCTATGCAACAATGTCATAAATCCAAGCAAGAGAAGGAATACTATTCAAGAAAGGATACGATGGTTGTAAAGAGATATCTATTTGTAACTATAAAAGTGATCCTTGGAGAAGAAGAGATCTTTGTTCAAAAGACATCTACCCCAAAGAGGAGTTGCCTTAGACAAATATAACATATTCTAGAACAAGAAAAGGAAAGAACAAGAATGCAATCCTTCCTCCTATTTCTAGGTGAAAGAGATTCTTGATGAGGGATGACTCACTTTTATCCCTCAGAGGGATGGGTGAATTTATCATAGATGTACATTCCCAAGTGTAAAAGAGGTTGTAGTCAAAGATGAACGCCTCTTGTATAAGAGAGAATCCTTGAGTGAACAACAAAAATTCCATAGAAGAAATGACATTAAGTAATATAAATCACATCATCAATTTAATAGGGCAAAGTGGATCCCTAGAGAAAGAGAGAGAGAAGGATCATTACCCCCCCCCCAAGCTAATGGGAAAATGAGAAGAGCTTACATAATCTACTAGAGAGAGATTAAACATAAGCAAATGTGCAATGAAATTACATGAACACATGCAAGAAAAGACATTAGTAAATGTAAAATACATGTCTCAAGAAGTGGTAATCTACAAAAGGAAGAGAGAAAAAGCATCATATATTCCCCAAGGAGGATTAATCATAAAAGTATACCATTGTAAGAAATGATAATCACATATGAAAAATATAGCTCCTAAAAGAAATAATGATAAATGAGAAAGAAAGAAAGAAAGGGAAAGGAGTGAAAAATCCTTGCCCCCAAGGTGAGGAGAACAAGGAGAAACATTACACATTTTCTGATGGTGAGTAGTTTCGAGTGATATGTCATCCTAGTAGAACATATCCTTTCAAGGAAGGGATACATATTTCTTAAGAGATCATTCCTTGCTGAGGGGCATATCATACTTGTGAATAATCAAAACCATCAAAGAGGTAAGATTTCCAAGAGAATGAAGGAAAGAGAAGAAGTGTAGTACTCGTTAAAGATGCTCCTCTCCAAGCAAAGAGGAAAACCAAAGATTAATTATATTCTCACATAAGAATAACCCTATGCAAGAAAATATATCTAATAATGAATAATACACAAAGATAGAGATAAATGTATAGAAAGAAGAAAAATGGACTTCATTTTGCTACCCTAAAGTATGATAAAGTGAAATAATACCACCACTAATGATAAAGAGCCCCCGTTAAATAGGATAATTATGCCATAGGGTGAAGAGCAACATGAAGGGAAAAGAAGTGCTAAGGCACGATGTTTTTACCAAGAAATACAACTAGATCTATTTTGAGATAGATGTGTGCAAGATCATATTGTAGTTGAAAAAATTTCTTAAATGCATAACATTTTCCAAGAGCATGTGAATATGAATCATGAAAAATGCAATATTCAATACCTTTTACTTGCTTAAAATTTTTGTTTTTATTTTGAGAAGGAAAGAAAATGTTCTTATCATATTTCAACTTCCAATAGATTATTGCAGCTAATCTATCAAGATGGTAAATATTGTCTTTCCATGAAGGAGAGGGATTGTTAGAAGAAGAATTTTCAGTATCCACAATTCTAATTTTTCCACTATCTATCCCATCTTGAGTGGAATTTTGAAAATCAGGGCAATCATCAGCAATATGGTCATGGGTTTGATGAAATGAACAAAAAGGATGCTTTGAAGAAGAAGCATTCTTGTGGGCTCTCTTGATTTGTTGTTTTTGAAAATAATCTTGAAAGTTTTGAAGTCTAAGGAATTTGTCCATAGAAAGAGGGGTACTACTTCCTAGGCCTCTTGTAGTAGTTTGTGTAGGAGGGTTTATAGGGACACGAATTCCATGCTCAAATTTCTTAATTCCTTGTCCTTTAAAACCTTGTTTTGTAATTATATGAGAGCCATGACTATAAGAGTGTTGCAATTGACTAGATGGAGGAACATGATCATGAATTTCTTTGAAATCTGATGTGTAAGGAGGAAGACAAGGAATTTGTAGATGAAGGAAGATTATCATGTGAAATGAGAATCTCTTTGCCTTTATCAAGCTTATCCTTTTTGGAAGATTGAGGAGGAACATCTTCATCATCTAAAAGCTCATTTTTTGTGATTTCTATATGAGGGGAAAGGTCATGAATAAAATGCATGACATCATCCTCCCTACATAGACTTTGATGTTGAGGATCAGTCTTAGGAGAATAAGGAGGATCTAAGGATGTGAGAATATTGATGTTGTCATATTGCCCCCCTTTCTCAAGGGTGTGTGTATGAGAAGAAGATGGATCTATGTTATTTTCCAATGCTTTCTCTGGTGTAGAAATATCATTGGGTAAAGCATTAAATCTCATTTCATCTGCACAAGATACCCTAGGAGAGGTAAAATTATTAGGATCTATAGGTTTAGGATCTACACAAGCTTTAAGGTGATTAACATAAGAAATGCATTTTATTAACAACATCACCATAATGCATCATAAATGATACATGAAAGCTTTGAGATCTAATTGAAAAGAAAATAATTTGGAAATCCTAACAACACAATATGACCAAGTGCTATGAAGAAAGAGAAGCAAAATGAAATGAAAGAAAAACTTATCTTACACATGATAAATATATGCAAAAAGCAATGTAATCATATGCGAAAGAGCAAGTAAATCCAATTTATTAATTACCATTAAAAGTCTCTTAAGTGAAATCTGAATTTGTTGGAAAAGAAGATCTAAAATTAGGACCTTTTTATGAGAATTAATTTTAAGATTTGAATTTGATGAATTTTGAATTTGTTTTTGACCTTAGAGAGTGTTAAAATTGATAAAGTACGCCGATTTTCTGGAGTTGAGTAGAAAAATACAGTCAATTTCGTATCCTAAAATTTTGAGAAAAAAGTTGAGGATCATGTCGGGAGCGCACACAGTTAAACCAATTTTTTTGAAAATTTCCAGGAATGATAGAAAATATGATTTTAATGCGGAATCGAAAAAATAGCTGATTTGGAGATGTCTAGATCGGTCAAACTTGTAAGCAAAGATAAAAAATAGAAGAATATTAAAAATTAGGGTTTTATGATTTAACCATTGAATTTTCATAATAAAGAGAGAGATTTGAATTGCAATTTTGAAATAGAAATCATATTTGTAACAAGAAATTAAAATTTTACACCTCACAAGCTTAATTTTCTCAAAATGAAAAATTTGGGTTTTTATGCAATTAACTTCTAAAATTTGCAAATAGATCAAACTTGAAAATGAAAATTTGAAATGAAAATTGCAATTAATCAGATCTAAGAATGAGAAATCAGAATTAATGTGTAAGACATCGGGTTCACCAAAATGTAAAGTGGAAAATTGGATCCTAGTGACTTCCCACCTAGGAGAAATAAAGGAAGCCACTAGGATGATTTTCACTTGGAAGGAACTTTACATTCAAAAGAGGGGCTTGAATCCACTAGATCAAAATCCAAGGGAAACAAGGATGTGAAATCCAAATGGATTGCAAGGGTTGAAGTGTGATTTACTCTCTTTTGTAAATGAGAAAGTTGACTTATAGACTATGCAGAAAAGAGAGAGAAAATGAGTGAAATGAGGAGCTACCAGTTCGGGATCATGTTGTTATTTTGGATCTCAGCTAATCAGAATGATATGGATCTTCCCTTCAAATTTGGAGAAAATTTTTTAGGACCATGGGGGGAATGTATATGGTCCTCAACAAAATCCGTGAAATGAAAAGGGTTCTTCCATCTCTGCAAATGAAGCCCAAACCTACAATTACAGTTGTGCACCTGCAACCTACACACAAAAAAGAGAGGGAGAATGGTTATGGATAGGGGTTTGCCTCACTCAAACCGTGGTTGAGTAATCAACCTTGAAATAAAGTAATTGCAAATGGTTAAATGTAAACAATGGAAATGTATACCTTGTAGATCTGCAACTTGTTGATGATGATTTCTTTGTTTCTTTAATGTAACCACAAATGTTGTATGAAATGGCATGTAACATGACAGAACCCTAACACACACACATGCTTCCAAATGAATTTTGTAATGTTGCTCCAATGGAGGAATGAAGATGACTTTAATGCTAGAATGCTTGATGATGATCCTGAAATCCTGTATCTAATCCTTATGCCTCTTATCCTCTATCTCCTTTTTTCATCCATATATCTATCATCCCTGAATGAGGGTAATGAATTACTTTTTATACATGCCTCCAGGATTAATTTTCAACTGATGAAGGATGACAAAGAGGAATTGCAAACCCTGAAGACAAATTATGCATAGGAGACTGGGAAGACCTATCATAGGGCACCCTAAGGGGTGGGGACAAGAGTGCCACACCCCTATCCTTGGGGGACAGGGGTGCCACGCCCCTGTCCTACCCTATTTTGGGGCCTAGAAAGGGTCTAGAGTAGACACATGACATGAAGGAGGAAGGGTGAAGGGGTGAGAATGCAAAAATAGGTCTCAGTTATGGAAGGAGATATCTTCGCCAAGGTGAGGATGTTAAATGTGGTTAATATTGTAGGAGACACAATTTTATGACACTATAGGACCAAAGTGCCATGCTTTGGTCTTACCCTATTTTGGGGCTAGGACAAGGGGCCATGTAATTAATAAAGTGAAGACGATGCCACATTTACATTATATAAGCATAATCAGGCCTTAATTATGCATTGGGAGACATAAGCTAAGGTGAGGGCCCAAAATGTGGACCAAATTGTAAGAAAGTACAATTTACGATGCTACACCTAACAATTGAAAACAAGAGATCACTGCAACCCAAGAAGAGAGGAAATTTTTCCAGGAGCTTAAACCATGTGAAACATATTATATCCACAACTCATAAAGAGGTTAGTGGCTTATCTTCCAATTATTTCTTGAAACCATGAGCTAAAACCATGAACCCAACATAAGCACTACATTTTGTAGTCCAAACAACTAGTGTATATGTATGTGACTAGGATGTCCATACTTATACAACATGAACACCTTCTCACTAAACATGATAAAGGAACAAAACCACCAAACAAGAGGATACATGCATATTATCAAATGCGAGCTCCAAGTTACCAAATCATAACCAAATCAATGAAAATCCATAAGCATGAGCTTCAAATGCTCAACAAAGATCACATTGATAATGTCCATGGTTTCTAATCATTCAAAGAAAAGTTAACTCACAAAAAAATCATTGCAACCCCAAAAGCCTTCCAACAACCTTTAATTCCTTCTAAATAATTTCTGACAAGATTACCAAGCTAAGAAACCAAAAATAGAGGAATACCCAAAACCAATAACCTTCAATACTACTACCAAATGTTGGGAAATAAACAGGTTCAATACCAAAGATTGTGAAAATCAATCTCTATCAAATAAACTAATCAAAGGATGAGATTCAAGGCTTGGATAGAAACAACATGAAAATCTGAAACTCATATGCCAATATGAAAATTAATTTTCCTTAATTGTGGAAATCCCATGATTAGGTCCTTCTTCTTTATGATGACAAAAATTGGCATGTTAACCATGCTTTAATAAACCTATCTTATGTGAACTTATAACAATAATAAACAATTATTAATTCAATATAAGATAGTATTTATAAGGAATAAACCAACAACATAACATCCACACATAACACAAGATTTACATGGAGAAACCCTTGTGGGGAAAAAATCCACCAAGAAGAGAGGATAATCTTGTATTAACAACAATAAAGTCACTTATAATACAATCACTTCCATTTTCATCTTTTCCTCCACCATAGCAGTGCCTATGTACATGTGAAAAACCTCCTTATGCCTCTCATTTGTCCATCATTCTTATAGATAAAACTACAATCAATTATTCCCAACTGTTGTTCTAGATGAAATCTACACCTAAAGGCTAAATTTATAGAATGGTAAGAGCTCCAAAACCACTGATAAACATTCCCAAAGAAGACTCTTCATTTCTCACGACTACAACCTTTGGAATGCCTTCACAGAACTCCAAAATACATTGGTTTAGCTTCAAAAATATTCCCTCCAACATGCACACCTATACTTGAAAGATAAATATTACATTAAATATAATAAATGACCAAAAAACAAGAGACACTTGTTGCCTCTTCCATACTTCCACTTGGAGAAACCCATAGTTCACTCTTTTTCAACTTTCTTAATTCATTAAATATCTTATTCTAGACATCTATAAGTGGGGAAACCAATATTAAATATTTGTGTTCATGGGCCACTTTTACCAATGCTAATATAACCCATCACCCCTTATGAATATATTACAAGAAATGGTGAGAATTAAATATTACAAATTATTTTTCCAATACAGCCTAAGTACCTTAGGACACTTTCCAAGGATATTGGAACCATGTCATTGGATTTACAAGGTAGATATCACATTAATCCTAATACTATACACCTACCCTAATATGACCATTAGCTAGCTATATATAACCATTTAGTAGCCCAAGATTAGTTATATGATCATGTACTTGACCCTTTCCTTACCAAAGTTAGATTTAAACCGTATTTTTTTTTCTTGAGCTAATTAAGTATACGTTTAGTGAAATTTGATGCCATGTGCTATATTATTTAAAAATAGTCAATATAATCAATTAAGTGCACATCTTGAAACCCTGTGTCTTCTCATTATAAAGAATTAAAGGAGTAATTAATAATGAAATATTTAGATTTGGTACATAAAAATAGTAACAAATGTATATATACATCATTGTATAGCTCGCTTATGCTACCATCAAACTTTTACAAATATTTTTTACGGTCAAACTAAGAGAACACATTGATGAGTGACATAATAACAACACTTACAAGGTATTTATAAATATTTCCAACCTGATTTACTAAAAATTATTAGAGTTGATGAAGGCCAACCAAGTGAAGTACAAAGGAAAATTCTACATTGCTCAAGGTTGAGTCAAAACTTGGATGATGAATTTGTGACTATGAAATTGACCTAGAACTACAAAATTGATCTTAAACAAAGCACAAATGTACGTTCCAAGGCATTTTCTAATAGTGAAATAACATGTCCCCGAGTACATATCAACTAAACTATAGGATTAGAGTAGAATATTTATGTAATCCACAAAAATGAATTACAATACCTTTGGTAGAAATTACATAGATTTTTTTGAAGCAACATTTTGGATCATGTCCATGCTCTATTATTTCTCCTCTTTTCTTTATAATGGATCACAAGTGTGATTCAAAACATTGATTTTAAAAATTTCTACACACTTCTCTAATAAAATTATTATAGTACAAATTTCAAAATCTTCATCAAGGATTTACTCTCTTTAATCAAAGATCTAACATTTTTTCTATCATGTTTATTTTTTCAAAATGACAAATACATTTATATAATTTATCATTATCAACTATTATTAATTAATTAAAATTAATTTTTAATTAATTGGTTAGATTTACTTAATTTTGCCTTTATATTTAAAAAGAAGGAATAAAACATGCATAAGAAAACCAAAACACTTATATTTTTTTTTCTTCTTATAAATAGAAACAACTAGAATACATAGACTTACACTCACATATAAAGCTAGAAGCATTTAATTTTATGTGTTTGTGACACTTAGTACATGAAAAAAAATATATTTTATTTTATTTTTAATTAAGTTCACATGTTGGAACATTGTGTTATGTCATTCTAGAGAATTAAAGGAGTAATTGATAATGAAATATTTGGATTTGGTACATAAACAGAGTAACAAATGTGTATATACATCATTATAGAGATTTCTTATGCTACCATTAAAATTTTACACATATTTTTTAGGGTCAAACTAAGAGAGCACAATCATTAGTGACATAATAACAACACTTCCAAGGTATTTATAAATATTTCCAACCTCATTTACTAAAAATTATTAGAGTTTGTAAAGGTGAAAAATTAGGACTTTCACCCAATTAAGGTAAAAAATGTTAATTTTAGACTTAGGCACCAGTACATTAAAGAGGGGTGAACCCAAGAGATCTAGACACAAATCAACAAGGAAAGGGTTGAGAATTCTATTGGATTCACTAGATTAGAAATTGATATTGTCTTTTAAATTGAATTGTTGAAATGCTGAATCAGGGTAAATGTTTTAGAATTGAAGTAATTGTGTGCAAATAGTGAGATATAATCATTGGACCAAGCCATGAACCTAGCTTTGAGTAATATAAGAGTATTAAGACCCATTCCCAAAAGGAGCTCCTAATTTTTCAAGACCAGAATGCCCATCACTGTAGCCTCTCACACTTCTCATCATCCAAAGGGGAACCTATTCGTCTCTATAAATAAAGCCAATTCTGAAGATGACAACTTCGTACATGTTCCTACGCATAGTAAAGAAGGGAAATTGGTTGGCAATAAGGGTTTGCCTAAGTCAAACCTTAGTTTAGGAATTAACCTTGAATGAAATATTACAAATACTAAAACAAATAATGGAAAGACCTATACCTCAGATCTGTAATTGTTGATAATGATTCTTTGCTTCTTGAATGTAATCACATATGTTGTATGAAATGGCATGAACATGAAAAAACCCTAATCACACGCATGCTTGCATATGAATGATGTAGTTTTTCTCCACAATGGTTGAATGAAAGATATGTAGTGTTGAAGACCTCAAAAAATGCTTGATCGTGAATCCACAAACACTGGTTGGCTAGCTTGAATGGATAGATTGTTAGGTTGAAATTAGGTTGGTCAAATGTCTTTATATAGGGGGGTCCTAGGTCAATTTACCGATTAGGCCAACCTCCAATGGTCATGTTGAGCTACCAATTTCATTTCCTAGTGAAGAGATAGGGCCCATCTCACACTTTAAAATAGGGCCTAACCAATGGGGACTAGGGTGTTGGGAACTTTGGTCCTAGGACCAGGGTGTTGGCACCTTGGTCCTCCTTAATCAAGGACCTCACTAAGCCCTAGGGAGAAGGATATACCTCTGGGAAATAAATTGGTAGGTGCACATGGAATCATAAATGGAGTTAAGGCATTGAACAAACCCAGATAGTGTTGGCATTTCAATAAGGATATTGAGAAGGTTGTTGATGATTATGGATATAACTGATTAAGGATGTTTACTGTCTTAATATTATTACTTTGTCATTTATGTCAAGAAATTGATTTTCTAATTCAGTATGATGTGAAACGCTTGAGTTGCGGTTAGTTCATTATTGGTGTTCATCATAGTTTTTCTTTCCATTACATTCATCAACCTAGAATAAATATTTATGTTCATCATATTTTTTTTTCCTTTTTTCTATCCATTACATTCATCAACCTAGAATATCTAAATAAATTGGGTGTTCAATGCATCTATTAATTTAATTATCATAAACTATAACTGTGAGCATAGGAGCGATTTATTTTCTTATAGAATCTATCAATTAATAATACATTAAAAAATAAAATAAAATATATAATATTATTTTTTTCAATTAATTGAAGAGTGTGGGGCTGATGGTTTCCTCTTCAAATTTTAGAGCTTGAATTGAGGTTAATTGGTTATTGGTGACTATATTTATTAATTATTAATTAGATAAGAAGATAAATTTTATACTGAAGAAAAGGAAGGGACTAATAATGTTAAACAGTTTTGGGGGATCCAAATGCCAATCTCCAATGATAGTTAGAAAATGAGCCAACATTCATAATCTCCACTTCTTTCCTCTCAAAATGATATCACATCTCCTCTTTTATATCATTATTTCTCCTTGCCTCGATATCCCTTGGAATTATATTTTTTGTCGGTTTAAATAGAACAAATTCAATCAATGATAAGAGATTTCTACAATCCATAGTATAGATAGAAAGTTGTTTCTAGATTCAATTGTGTTCAAGATTTTTGTATCAACATTTCGAATCACACTTTGTGATCCATCATCTAGATAATGAGAGCCAAAAGAATAATAACATGTATGAAGTTGAGATCCAAAGTATAAAAAAGAGAAAGCAAGTGAGAAAGGAAGCATGTGAATCGAGGGAGAAAAAAGGCCAATAAAAGGAGACAAGTTCTTCAAAAGAAAACTCAAGGAAGCCATTGAAATATTCAATCACCCTACCAAACTCAACTCCATTGAAACTTGGAGTCTTAGTTCTTTTGGGGGCTTGTTCTTTCCAACCTCAATTATCCTTCCTTATTCTTGTTCTTGTTCATTCTTTTCTCCTTCTCCATAACTCTTGGCTTATTTGTTTCTTCTCCTCACCTTGGTGCTTTCTCTTCTAGGCCCCTTCCTCCTACAGTTCCCGTCTTTCCATTGTCCTAAATTTTTGTTCCTTTTCTCTTACCTAGGTGTTTCTTTCTTTTATTTTTCTTGTTATGTTGTGTTCTTTGTGCCTTCTTCCTTTTTTGTTTGTTTGTCTTTCTTTGCTTGTTCCTCTCTTCCTCTTAGCTTTCTTGTATTCTCTTTCTTTCTCTTTCCACTTTCTCTCATTTTTTCCTTTTTCCTCTTCCTTGTCTTCTCTTGATCTTTACTTGCCTTTCTAATGTTTTGTTTGCGGTTTTTTGTATTTGGTTGCGATTTTGATTTAATTTTGGTCTTTCTTTTTTTATATATATATAAGTATATGTATACATTTTTATGTGCACACGTATATTTGTACTTATTTATCCCTTTGCCAATACTTCTATTTTTGTGTTTTGCTTACACACACATGCAGTTTTTATTTATTTTTATCATTTTTTTATTTTATTATGTTCATATTTGTTGTGTAATTATTAATATGTATGTTTTGCATGTATGCATGTATATTTCTTTGTGGTATTGTGTAATTATTAATATTTATTTTTTACATGTATGCATGTATATTTTTATCATGGCTTTGCTTGAGTGATTTATTTTTTATTCATCCTCTTTATTTCTTTGTGGTATTGCCTTTAAATCTATTCTAATTTGTATATTTGTATGCTTTTATATTTTTCCCCCTTATTTTTTTATTTTTCTAATTTTTTATTTGTAGCATTTTAATATATTAAAAATATTAGTTGCATTTTTTCTCTTTTCTTTATCTCCTTATCCTTTCTTCTCTTCATTGTTTATTCTATTTCTTCTTTTTCTCTTTTTTATTTAGTCTCCTTTTGTTTTACTTGCCTTTTTTCTATCTCAATCCACATACTTCCTTTCTTACCTCCATTCTTTTTTTATACTTTGGGTCTATAGTTTCATACCTATTATGATTCTTTTGGCTCTCATTATCTTGATGATTAATCATGCAGTGAAATCCGAAATGTTGATACAAAAATATTGAACACAATTGAATCCAAAAACAACTTTCTATCTGTAGCGTCGTAAATTGTACGCACTTGCTAGGGTGGTACAATTTCACACCTAGTTTAGCACCCGCCTTGGCACATTTTGCATTTTGCATGGCATTTCCCCTTTAGCACTTAATTAATTAAATTAATTAGGTCTAAGGTCCTATTTCATCATCTTCCACATCATAAAGTTGGGCCCTTTCATTAAAGTGTGCCCCTTTCATTTTATTCCTCCAATACATCATTTAATCAAAAACCCTAATTAGGTCCTATTTTGAACTTGGGGGCTTGGTTTTGGGGGTCAAAACATCTCGAAATCAGCTGTAACTTCGGGATTTGCTCTAAAATCATCATATCCGACGGCCCTAAAAATTTGGTGAAAAGTTGTCGGGACCATGGCACCCGGAGTGCACATGGTCCCGGACATTTTTCCCAAAATTTTAGGAGCGCGATCCAATCATAAAATAAAGCTTAACACCAAGAAATTGGCGGGATATTCAATCTCTAGGTCGGCCAAAAGTTGGAATTAAGACCTAGGGTTTCATATATAAGAGCTCTCTTTCTTCATTTGAAGGGATCCGAATTTTGGCTTTCGAGGACCTTCTATGCAGCGAAAGAGCAGATCTTGGAAGACTTCAACAACATTCAACATCCTTCTATCAAGCATTTATCAATTTCATTCATCCATTTAGGGCTTGGAAGACATTGAAGAACAATAAGAGATTACTGACTGAAGATTGGCTTGTACTCCTCCCTTAAGGGTTGGGTATGATTTCATGTTGTTTTCATGTCTTTGCATAAGCTTCAATATACCCTTTATTCATGCTTTAGATCACTTTGCATCTTGATTTAGAGCATTTACATTATCATTTACAAGCAATTAGGGTTTACTTTCTAGGTTGCTCTAGTTTGCTTACTTGCATCTTAGGACCTTGCACACACACTAGGTCTGCACACACAATACATTTTACAATACAACTTGGCTATTCGTGGAGGTGGAAATCACCGAAGCGGGGGTTTGACTAAGGCAAAACCCTATATAGCCGCCCATACCCTTTTCAGATATAAGTACAGGTTTCAGGACTCGGACGACGCCGCAGGTGACAGATCCGGGAAAAGCAGGTCAAGATAGCACTCCACACCAAATCTCAGAGCAAAAGACTAGGACAGGGGCGTGGGGCGCCCTGGTCCCTGGGACAGGGGCGCTAGGCGCCCTGGTCCTTCTGTCAGACAGCAACTTTCAGCAACTTTCTGACAGCTTTTCAGGTTGCAAAAACAACAGTTTCAGGAGCAGAATCAGGACAGTGGCACCCACGCCCCCGTCCCGAACATTTTCACTCATATTTTAACACCAGGTACGCATTTACATTCTTGTTTTGTCCTTGTGTTTACAGCTTTCCATTATTTAAGTTCAATTCTGCAATCTTGTTATTAATTCATACTTGCACTTTGGGGTTAGGGATTGAACTTGCATTATTTTATCTTTCAATTACAACAAAGGAATAAAAATCCTAATAGGTAGCCCGTGGCTCTCTCTTCCACAAGAAGAAGTAGCCAATTGTGTGATACCTCTAGGCTCTTTCGTATTCCACAAGTGTGTGGTTGAAAGTGAGATTAGGGCATGTTTGCTTAGTGTCACTTTTTCTCCCACACACTATCACAATAAATGCAGCCAACAAATTTGGAAAACCATGGATAATGCACAATCCCAACTCTTGGCTTAGAATATTCCTTATGTCAAACTCCACTTTGGGCTACCCCTCCTTGAAACCTATGACTAGATTCTTCTTATCTACTCTTCCTGTCCCTTTCCCTCACTCTTGGTCTTCAAAATCAACTCTACTAAGCTCCTCCAAAACTCTCAACCTCATATCCTAGGCTTGAAGACAAGTGATTCTCTAGACAACACTTTCTATCCAACCCAAATTCAAGTACACATGATTTGCTTCAACTTATGCTTACATATGGTTAATATTATATCTTCTTAGAGGGAAGTCAATAGTAAATTGTCTAATATGGCTCATAGCCTCTTCCTATAACTCCAAAATACTATGGGAATCCATTTAGTCACTATGTAATTCTTAAAAGCTCATCTTGTACTCTCTCTCATGAACCCTATCCCATTGTTTTCTTGGTATCTATTAAACTATTTGGTTCATTATGTTGGTTGTGAATTCCAATGGTCTTGGACCATCTAGGTTCTTTGTTCTTCCCCTCTCAGTCATCTCTTCATTTCTTCTTGAGTGACTTTCCAAGTCAAATAGGTAATGCATCTATATATGTTGTTGCGATTGAAACAATAAAGACAATGATTATTAAGAATTTTCCTTTCCTTAAAATTGGATGTAATCAATCGGTGAACCACTATAAGTCTAGTGTTTTGTGTCTTGTTTATTATTTAAAATCTTTGATTCTATTTCAAATTGTTTTATGTACTTTTAATTATTTAACAATTGGTATCAAAGCTTGGTTAGAGCCAAGGAGAAATTATTGAATAAAGATGGAAGATGTTTGGGTGCTAGATCCTAGAGCTAGATGTTTTTATGTAGTAGAGAGTCATACTGAAGTTGGAGTTGTTCATCCTAATAATTCACATTTGTGTGAGATTTGGGCTACTCTAAAAAGGTTGTTGGAGCAATTAGATGATGAATCCAATTCAATCATTGGAGATTTTCTTGACATGTTGGAATCAAATAAACGCCCAATATCTTCTAGCCATGATATGGAGTATCTACAATAGAAGTAAGACCTGAAACTAGATCCTTCAAAAAATGAGGATTTACATGTTTTGGTAGAGGTTGAGAATTAGGATGCCCTAGAAAAATTGTTAAATAATGGAAAAGATATTTGGTGATCCACCTCTGTGGAAGCTAAAACAATGCATTGTGTATATTGGTCGGATGAAGAAAGTGAGAATACTAGTATTCGATAAGACTGGTGGAGAGGTGACAAAGAAGCTTCACTGCTGCAAAATGAAGAGAATGCAAACAAAGATGTGACAAATGACTGGGAAAATGAGGAGGATTCCCCTGAAGAGGAGGATGCCGGGTTTTTTTCTTTCTCAACTCTTTGTGCAGATGTGACATGTATAAATGGTTTGAACAACCATGAGCTCATGACTCCAAAGAGTAATGCAGATGCAGTAGCAAACCCTCTCTTTGTGGAGACAATATAGGAAGTCCATAGGACGTGTCAGAGACTCAGAGGGCGATTGAGAACTTTCTATTTTTGATACTGTAATTTGGAGGGCTCTTCTTTTTGTTCAGGCGTGCGCAGGGTGGGCTTGGGGGACCTAGCAGCCTATGTGGTCCTATGGACTTCGATCGCTCCAAGTCTAAGTTTCAGGAGGTGCCTGAGACTGGCATAACCTTTGCTGATGTGTTTGTCGCTGACTAGGTCGAATTGGAGACTGCACTGAAAATGGATCGTGTGAAAACAGGGGCTCAAATAAATGTGCAAGAAACAAAGGGTCTAAATACAAAAGGCTTGGTGCGGTCCAGTTATTGATGATTGTCCCCTGCTAAGCTTCCTCAGGATGATGGATCGTAGTGACCACGGAATTCCTTCAAATTTTGGCAGACAAATACTCCAGACTTGAGCATAGAACTGGTGAAGGATGTTTTACTTTCCGTGAGAATTAGGGTTGATGTTTCAAACGATCTCCACGTCGTGGAGCGCACAGAACGATCAAATGTGCTCGCCTTTGTTACAACTGTGAAAAGCCCTACTTTAAAAAGAGTATATGAAGAATAATTATTGGTCATTAAAGAATTAAATTTTGATGGAAAAATATTGATATTTGTTCCACTATCTCGTTTTGTCTTGCTCTAAATTCTAGTACTCAAAACTCACGAGGGGAACGTGTGACGAAATGGATAAACCATTTTTTGAAGACCACAATCATTATAAGATGTCAAATGGTACTAGCTTCATTTATAATTACAACAATATAGAGGCTTACGAATTTCAAGAATATATTGAACTAGCACTTGCACCTATAGGAGGTTCAAGTTAAAACTTAAATGTATTTTAGCATTTTATTATTAATTATATAATAATTAAAATTTCTTTATGTTTTGACATATTGTTGGAGCATGATTTTTTATGTGGGTACCTCCTTTAAAGTTATTAGATGTTATCATATTAATATATTAATTAATAGTAGTATAGGTGGTTGGATAGTTTTGGACTAAAAATTTGTCAAATGATAGTTTTGTAGAAAGCCTTTCGAAACACCTTTTCAAAACAATGCAACTTTAGTCTTACATAGAACATTTTTATGTTCGTTAAAAATCTTTAAAATTAATTTTCTTCTATTTTAGTTTTCAATAGTGATATGAAAGACCATTATGACATATGCATTAGGCTTTACATCAAAATAGTTTATTTGTATTTAAACCATAAATACTAAAATATACATTAGATATGTGTTAGCCTCTACATCTTCTCCTTACATTTGCTCAAATGTTTCCAATGCCTTCTCATAAAATCCATCTTTTTGTGAATCTAACTATCATTGTAGTGAAGAAGATCATGTTTGTTTGAGTTGTATTATCGAACAATTCAAAATTGTCTTGTTTGCTCTTCAATATTTTGAATACATGTGTATATATATTGTAATTGTTTTAATAAAAACTACATAATTAATGGAATGTATCAAATAAAATACAA